>NC_134903.1:25684779-25709779 GCF_041734735.1 Babylonia areolata
AATTCTTCTTCTGCGTTCCCCAGGTCATGCTGTCAGATGGCCAATCTGGTCTGCAGCGCCAAGTCCGCTGTCCTCCTCCGTGCATCAGGTGGTGCCCAGAGCTTCTCTTGGAGTTTGACAGGGCCAGGTTCCCCTCCTCCGTGCATCAGGTGGTGCCCAGAGCTTCTCTTGGAGTTTGACAGGGCCAGGTTCCCCTCCTCAGTGCATCAGGTGGTGCCCAGAGCTTCTCTTGGAGTTTGACAGGGCCAGGTTCCCCTCCTCAGTGCACCAGGTGGTGCCCAGAGCTTCTCTTGGAGTTTGACAGGGCCAGGTTCCCCTCCTCAGTGCATCAGGTGGTGCCCAGAACTTCTCTTGGAGTTTGACAGGGCCAGGTTCCCCTCCTCAGTGCACCAGGTGGTGCCCAGAGCTTCTCTTGGAGTTTGACAGGGCCAGGTTCCTCTCCTCAGTGCACCAAAAATTGGGCAGAACCGTAGCAAGTGCTCTGGTGTCTGTAAACCCTTGTCGCATAGGCATTCATCAGCAGGGAAGTTAACTGAAAGGAGATAGAAAGCTGGCCGTTCTTTTCAAGAGGATCGTTTTAGGTATGGTGATTTTGTCCCTGTCCCCGTTGAGTTGGGAGGAACACAGTGTAACGTAACACCGGTTTTGCACGCTGCGCACAACACGCGCGCGTGAGTGTCGCAATGGTATCCGGCGACAGCCGCAGCGGAGTTGACAAGGTCTGTGTCGACAGTGACGAAGCACAGTTCCGGTTACAAATAAATGCCGGTGATTTTTCCTCGTAAATTGTTTAAAGACGATATCCTTTTAGCATTGTGCATTGGACTGTGAACGGACTCGATCGTTTCGAAATAAAAAGAAAAAAAGATTTTCTTTATTACATTCGTTTGTTTTGATTTCATTTGCTTTGTAGAAACGTTTTCAGAAATTTTCCAGTTCTCAATTGTTTGATGATTACGTGTCTTTTTACAAACGTGCAGTTACGTTTTCTAGGCTGGGCCGTCCTTCGGGTGAAATTGTTTGCCGTTTGCCTTATGAGGAAAAACTGACTTCACTGTGTGTGTGTGTGTGTGTATGAACAGAAACTTTCCTTTCGTGTGTGATACAAATTTTGGAGACTGGCCAACACTGGCACAATATCGCAGCTACCGGAGTTCAAATACACGGTCTTTAAGATTGAAAACACACAGAACCACTTCGCTTTTCGATCAAGCCCATCTGTTATTGGTAGTCACAGTTGATGAACAGTTCATATGTGTGAACATATTGTGAACTGTACTATTTCATTGTGTTCTGTTTCATGAAAACCATAACACGTTGATACTATCACTGTGATTGCAACATCATTATCTCACATACGAATACAGATTATGTTTATGAATTAACAACTTTATTTCCTTAAGATATACTACACTGAAAATCATCACGAGTCTTCGCTTCGAAGACGATATGGTGGCTTTGCCAGCTTGTTAACAATATGGATGAAACCTCAATAATATAATTGTGGCATGGAAATTAACGCCGAAAAAACGAAGTTGATGACCAGGCATAACACCATTATTGCTGATATAACTGCCCAGGGACAGAAGCTAGGAACTGCTCAACAGTTCACCTACCTGGGATCCATCATCAGCAATGAAGGATGCAAACGATGCATGCACACGCACGGACACACACGCAGCACACACACAGTTGTTACACTCTGAATCATAATGTAATAGTATCTTACCCACATGATTTTTCTTTTTACATAATAATTGATGTGTGCATGGTGATAAGTGAAAGGTGTGTCAGTTGTTTTTCTTTGATTTTTGCTGCCGGGCATTTTATTTTAAGTGAGACTAAAGAAAATTTTCTGTTTTTGGTTGAAGCAGATAATAAAGTATTTTGAATTGAATTGAATTGAATTGAAACCAGAAACCATCTCAAGAGTAGCACAGACAACATCAGGACTGCCCAGACTGAAACTTGTGTGGAAGGACGGCAGCATCTCTGTGAAACACAAGATCAGACTCCTGAGCGTACTGGTAAATCCCATCTCCCTGTATGCATGCAAGACATGGACACTCGTACTTTCGGCGGATTTGGAAATAAGAATTCAATCCATGGAAATGAGGTGTTATCGCAAGATACTAAACATCCAATACACTGATCACACCACCAATGAGCAAGTGCCCCAAACCATCCAGCAGCACCTTGGACCTCATGAAGATCTGCTGACATCAGTAAAGAAAAGAAAGCTACGCTGGTATGACCACGTAACAAGATCCAGTGGCCTTGCTCAAACAACCCTCCAAGGAACTGTTGAAGGAGGGAGAAGGGGGGGGGGGAGACAGGAAAGAAGAATGGACTGACCACATTGCAGAATGGACAGGGAAACTGCAGAGACCCAGACACACACACCACTGGCACTAACAGACCTGGAGGAATCTGGTGAACAGTTCCTCTGAGCGGCACCCCACAGAGAAGAAGAAGAAGACTGTATGTGGCGTAGTCAGAAAACATACGCAAAGATTTAGAAAGTTCGGTGCAACTGCCCATGTGTCATTATCAATGAATAACAACGTTCGTGTTTTGCGTTCATACAGAAGGGAAGTTATACACTAAGGGAGGCCACTAGCCGCAGTTACTTTCAATTTCTCCACCTGAGCGGAGTAGGTAGGAAACAACATAGCAGAAGTACATGAACATCACATAGCAGAAGTACATGAACATCACATAGCAGAAGTACATGAACATACATGAACATCACATAGCAGAAGTACATCAACATACATGAACACCACATAGCAGAAGTACATCAACATCACATAGCAGATGTACATCAACATCACATAGCAGAAGTACATGAACATCACATCAACATCACATAGCAGAAGTACATGAACATCACATAGCAGAAGTACATGAACATCACATCAACATCACATAGCAGAAGTACATCAACATCACATAGCAGAAGTACATGAACATACACGAACATCACATAGCAGTACATGAACATCACATAGCAGAAGTACATGAACATCACATAGCAGAAGTACATGAACATCACATCAAAATCACATAACTGAAGTACATGAACATCACATACGTACATGAACATCACATAGCAGAAGTACATGAACATCACATAGCAGAAGTACATCAACACATGGGAAGGGCGTCAAGCATGGCTTATTTATTTAGTCGTTTGTACAGGACAGAGATCAGAGGCCGCACCGTGAGTTTGTCAGATTATCGTGATGTTTGGGGGAGTTCTGGTGATGTTAGGGGGAGTTTTAGTGATGTTAGGGGGAGTATGTGTGATGTTAGGGGGAGTACTGGTGATGTTAGGGGGAGTACGTGGTGTTGTCAGGGGGAGTACTGGTGATGTTAGGGGGGGTACGTGGTGTTGTCAGGGGGAGTTCTGGTGATGTTAGGGGGGGTACGTGGTGTTGTCAGGGGGAGTTCTGGTGATGTTAGGGGGAGTTCTGGTGATGTTAGGGGGAGCACTGGTGATGTTAGGGGGAGCACTGGTGTTGTTAGGGGGAGCACTGGTGTTGTTAGGGGGAGTACTGGTGATGTTAAGGGGGAGTTCTGGTGATGTTTGGGGGAGTACGTGGTGTTGTTAGGGGGAGTACTGGTGATGTTAGGGGGAGCACTGGTGATGTTAAGGGGAGTACGTGGTGTTGTCAGGGGGAGTACTGGTGATGTTAGGGGGAGCACTGGTGTTGTTAGGGGGAGCACTGGTGTTGTTAGGGGGAGTACTGGTGATGTTAAGGGGGAGTACTGGTGATGTTAAGGGGGAGTACTGGTGATGTTAGGGGGAGTATGTGGTGATGTTAGGGGGAGTTCTGGTGATGTTAGGGGGAGTTCTGGTGATGTTAGGGGGAGTATGTGGTGATGTTAGGGAGAGTTCTGGTGATGTTAGGGGGAGTATGTGGTGATGTTAGGGGGAGTACTGGTGATGTTAGGGGGAGTACTGGTGATGTTAGGGGGAGTTCTGGTGATGTTAGGGGGAGTTCTGGTGATGTTAGGGGAGTTCTGGTGATGTTAGGGGGAGTACAGTCCCTCTTCATGCCATATTTTCTTCACTTTCAGTCAGACATGTCCGCCAAACGGGTGAACGCGAGAGCAACAGCCCGACTGAAGCTGGACTACACACGCATCATCAAAGACCCCGTGCCGTACGTGCAGGCGGCACCCCTGCCCTCCAACATTCTGGAATGGTGGGTGTTCTGGAAACATCGCCTTTGGTGGAAGGGTTTCAGCAAAGTATATATTGGCTCTTTTATTGGCTCCATCTACTCTACTGTAAAATATATTGGCTCCATCCTTAGCTTATGCAGCTAAGCCCTCCAATATTCTGGAAGGGCGGGTGTTTTAGAAACCTCGCCTTTTGGTGGAAGAGTTTCAGAAAAGTATACATTGGCTGTTTTATTGGCTCCATCAGTGGCTTATATCAGATTGATATAGGCTTACACTTGGGTCAACAGCAAACTGATGATGATGACATGAATACTTATACAGCGTCTATCCACGGTCGGAGACCAAGCTCTAAGTGCTTTACAGACACAGTGTCATTTACACAACAGGCTGCCTACGTGGGTAGAGCCGACTGACAGCTGCCATTGGGCGCTCATCATTCGTTTCCTGTGTCATTCAATCATATTTCAGTCTCACATCCATACACGCTCATACAGACACGTAACATTTTACGTGTATGGTCGGTTTGTTCATTTACCCCCAGCATTTAGGCAGCCATACTCCGTTTTCGAAGGTGTGCATGCTTGGTATGTTCTTGTTTCCATAACCCACAGAACGCTGACATGGATTACAGAATCTGTAACGTGCGTATTTGGTCTTCTGCGTGCGTATACACACGAAGGGGGTTCAGGCACTAACAGATCTACACATATATTGACCTGGAAAATCTGAAAAAATCTCCACCCTTTACCCACGAGGCGCCGTTACCGATATTTGAACGATGGACCATCAGATTTAATCCAACGTTTTAACCACTCGGCTATTGCGCCGCTATTGGCTGTATGATCAATGGTTTCTCCACCACAATGGGAAATCATTTACAGCATAGTCTTTTGTGAAGGGCAATGGCTCTCAAACTGGGAGGCAAGATTGCACTGGCTCTGTATGCTGCAGCTTTGGGGGCTAGTTGGCCTTTGTGGACCACCCCAACGCCGACTGTGCTAAAGCCCTCTTGACCGAGAGAGTGGGGATGTAACTTGGGCAAGACACTTTTCACTATAACCAAATTCTATTCTAGCCCAGAAAGTGGGGATGTAACTTGGGCAAGACACTCTTCACTGTAATCAAATTCTATTCTAGCCCAGAGAGTGGGGATGTAACTTGGGCAAGACACTCTTCACTATAACCAAATTCTATTCTAGCCCAGAGAGTGGGTG
Organism: Babylonia areolata; assembly: GCF_041734735.1. Classification (NCBI taxonomy): domain Eukaryota; kingdom Metazoa; phylum Mollusca; class Gastropoda; order Neogastropoda; family Buccinidae; genus Babylonia; species Babylonia areolata. The sequence continues at coordinate 25,690,185 of NC_134903.1, forward strand.
TGTAACTTGGGCAAGACACTCTTCACTGTTATCAAATTCTATTCTAGCCCAGAGAGTGGGGATGTAACTTGGGCAAGACACTCTCCACTATAATCAAATTCTATTCTAGCCCAGAGAGTGGGTGTGTAACTTGGGCAAGACACTCTCCACTATAACCAAATTCTATTCTAGCCCAGAGAGTGGGTGTGTAACTTGGGCAAGACACTCTTCACTGTAATCAAATTCTATTCTAGCCCAGAGAGTGGGGATGTAACTTGGGCAAGACACTCTCCACTATAATCAAATTCTATTCTAGCCCAGAGAGTGGGTGTGTAACTTGGGCAAGACACTCTTCACTGTAATCAAATTCTATTCTAGCCCAGAGAGTGGGGATGTAACTTGGGCAAGTCATTCTCTCCACTGTAATCAAATTCTGTTCTAGCCCAGATAGTCCGGACAGCTGTTTGCTATAGTCGGACACGACTTAACAGAAGTTTAATGTTGTACTTTATTTTGTTCTGTTTTCTTAACTGTGTCAGTGAGTGCTAGACTATATAAAAGTTAATCTCTTGAGATCTGTCCTGTTATATATATATATATATATATATATATATACATATATACATATATACATAGATACATACAAACACACACATATATATATGTATACATACATACATACATACATACATATATATATATATATATATATATATATATATATATATATATATATATAATATACTTATTTTTGAAAGAAAACAATTTTTTGTTTCAGGCATTACATTATGCTAGGACCTGAAGATTCTCCATACGAAGGTAACGAGTTATCTTGGTTTAAACAGAATCTCACTTAAAAATGCGTGTGGATATGTATGTATGTATGTATGTATATGTATATATATATATATATATATATGTGTGTGTGTGTGTGTGTGTGTGTGTGTGTGTGTGTGTGTGTGTGTGTGTGTGTGTGTGTGTGATTGACTGATTTATGTTTCTCCTTAGTGAATATTGTCTTTTGATACTAAAAATGATCGTTTCTAATTGTGATGTAATGTCGAATATTTTGTGTGTCCGGCAGTCTATGGTTTATCACACTGTCACACACACAGGAGTTGTATGTACACATACAAACATAACACAGTACACATGTGCACACGTAAATGTGCACATGTCCGCGCGCGCGCTCACACACACACACACACACACACACACACACACACACACACACACATTTTTTCTTTCTTGCAATCTCACTTTCTCTCATCTAATGTTACATAATGTGAAAATGTGTTCATTAAAAGTACAACTTCTACTACGACTACTACTACTACTAGTGATACTACTACACGCTAGAACAGTAGCTCTAGGAAGTGAATTGTTTATTATATATTTTCACATATACAGAAATATCGTATCACTAAGTTATCAAAGAAAATAGCAGTACTTGTATATACAATTTTCAAGTTGTGTTAAAATGAGTCATTTGTGTTTTGAATCAGAATCACGCAATCAGTTAACTGTTTTAGCCAGAAAATCAGAAACTGTCAATTTGTTTGGGAAGTTAATTAAAAAAAAATGTATGCCATCATTTCTTTTTAACAATAAGTTGAAGACGTCTTTGTCTGTCTGACATAAACAGGACTTATTTTCAACATTAGGCGTAAATAGTCATATTGATGATATGTTTGTCATAGTGCGCCACGGGGTATTTAACATTTTTGTATTTCTTTTTTTAAAATTTTTTTATCACAACAGATTTCTCTGTGTGAAATTCGGGCTGCTCTCCCCAGGGAGAGCGCGTCGCTGTACTACAGCGCCACCCCCTTTTTTTTTTTTTTTCCTGCGTGCACTTTTATTTGTTTTTCCTATCGAAGTGGATTTTCCTACAGAATTTTGCCAGGAACAACCCCTTTGTTGCCATGGGTTCTTTTACGTGCGCTAAGTGCATGCTGCACACGGGACCTCGGTTTATCGTCTCATCCGAATGACTAGCGTCCAGACCACCACTCAAGGTCTAGTGGAGGGGGAGAAAATATCGGCGGCTGAGCCGTGATTCGAACCAGCGCGCTCAAATTCTCTCGCTTCCTAGGCGGACGCGTTACCTCTAAGCCATCACTCCACATGCGAAAGTGATCTTTCTACAAGAGTTCACGCTCAATCCTCCGAGAAAACTGATGACATTTTTGTCATAACAAGTGTGCCAGGGGGTATTTACCATGCGAAACTGATCTTCCCAAGGGACCGGTTATCCATTCAGACCTCCCAGCAAACTGATGAAATTTTTGTCATAATGTGGCAGGGGGTATTTACCATGGGAAACTGATCTTCCCTCAAGAGTTCCCGTTCAAGCCCCCCAGTATCTACATGATCACGCCCAACGGTCGTTTCAAGTGCAACGTGAGGTGAGGGAGAGGGACTAGGCATTGTCATTGCCATTGTTCTTCTTGACTTAATGGACTAGGCATTGTCATTGTTCTTCTTGACTTAATGGACTAGGCATTGTCATTGTTCTTCTTGACTTAATGGACTAGGCATTGTCATTGTTCTTCTTGACTTAATGGACTAGGCATTGTCATTGTCATTGTCCTTCTTGACTTAATGGACTAGGCATTGTCATTGTTCTTCTTGACTTAATGGACTAGGCATTGTCATTGCCATTGTTCTTCTTGACTTAATGGACTAGGCATTGTCATTGCCATTGTTCTTCTTGACTTAATGGACTAGGCATTGTCATCGTTCTTCTTGACTTAATGGACTAGGCATTGTCATTGTTCTTCTTGACTTAATGGACTAGGCATTGTCATTGTTCTTCTTGACTTAATGGACTAGGCATTGTCATTGTTCTTCTTGACTTAATGGACTAGGCATTGTCATTGTTCTTCTTGACTTAATGGACTAGGCATTGTCATTGTCATTCTTGATGTAATGGACTAGGCATTGTCATTGTTCTTCTTGACTTAATGGACTAGGCATTGCCATTGTTCTTCTTGACTTAACGGACTAGGCATTGTCATTGCCAGTGTTCTTCTTGACTTAATGGACTAGGCATTCTCATTGTTCTTCTTGACTTAATGGACTAGGCATTGTCATTGTCATTGTTCTTCTTGACTTAATGGACTAGGCATTGTCATTGTCATTGTTCTTCTTGACTTAATGGACTAGGCATTCTCATTGTTCTTCTTGACTTAATGGACTAGGCATTGTCATTGTTCTTCTTGACTTAATGGACTAGGCATGTCATTGCCATTGTTCTTCTTGACATAATGGACTAGGCATTGTCATTGTTCTTCTTGACTTAATGGACTAGGCATTGCCATTGTTCTTCTTGACTTAATGGACTAGGCATTGCCATTGTTCTTCTTGACTTAATGGACTAGGCATTGTCATTGTTCTTCTTGACTTAATGGACTAGGCATTGTCATTGTTCTTCTTGACTTAATGGACTAGGCATGTTATTGCCATTGTTCTTCTTGACTTAATGGACTAGGCATTGTCATTGTTCTTCTTGACTTAATGGACTAGGCATTGTCATTGTTCTTCTTGACTTAATGGACTAGGCATGTTATTGCCATTGTTCTTCTTATGATCATTTTCTGCTTGTTGACTTAATGGACTAGGCATTGTCATAAACCTTTGTTCTTCTTATGATCATTTTCTACTTTTGTTGACTTAATGGACTAGGCATTGTCATAATCTTTGTTCCTCTTATGATCATTTTCTGCTTGTTGACTTAATGGACTAGGCATTATCATTTTCTTTGTTCTTCTTATGATCATTTTCTACTTTTGTTGACTTAAACGGACAAGGCATTGTCATAATCTTTGTTCCTCTTATGATCATTTTCTGCTTGTTGACTTAATGGACTAGGCGTTATCATAATCTTTGTTACTCTTATGATAATTTTCTACTTTTGTTGATTTAAATGGACTAGGAACTATCGTTATACTTGCTCTTCTTATAATCATTATTCTTTTTATCATTATTTTATAATTTTGTTGACTTAAGTGGACTAGGATTTGTCATTATCATTGTTCTACTAATGGTCAGTTTCTAATTTTGAGAGTTGTATGATCAAAGGTTTCTCCACTACAATGGGACTTCATTTACAGCTCAGTCTTTTGTGAAAGACTATGACTCTCAAACTAAGAGGCAAGATTGCGGTGGCTCTTAGCGCTGCAGCCTTGGGGCTTAGTCATTACAGACACATTAATAATAATAATAATAATAATAATAATAATAATAATAATGATATTTATTTAGCTCCGAATCTTGCGCAGAGACAAATCAAAGTGCTTTCGCACCAGTCATTCCCACGCATGCATAACAATAAAACTGGAGAAACTGAAGACAAGGAAGAGGCAAGGAAGGGAGGCTATTTTGGGAAGAGGTGGGTTTTAAGGCCAGACTTGAAAGAGCTGAGTGTGGAGACTTGACGAAGCGAAAGAGGAAGTTCATTCCAATTGCAAGGTCCAGAGACAGAGAAAGAACGGCGACCAACAGTCGAGTGTTTGAATCTGGGTATGCGTAAGCAGAGTGGATCCGACGCCGATCGTAGAGAGCGAGATGGAGTGTAGAGGTGAAGGCAGCCACAGAGATAGGAAGGGGCAGATTTGTGAATACATCTATAACATAGAGTGCTGACCTTGTACTTTATTCTGTGGACAGACACAGAATGATAGTGTTATAGCCATATTGATACTTAGTCATTACAGACACATTTTCAAAAATAGTAGCATATTAGCTACATTGCTACCTAGTTATTACAGACACATTTTTGATAATAGCATAATAGCCATATTAATGCCTAGTCATTACAGACACATTAAAAAAAAGCATACTAGCTATATTAGCACCCATTCATTACAGATTTTTTTTTAATTAACAGTATGATTGCTATGTTAGTACCTAGTCATTGCACACTTTTTTATTTTATGAATGGCACACTAGCTATATTAGTACCGAGTCAGGACAAACACATTTTTGATCGATATTAGTACCTTGTCATTCATTACAGACAGACATGTGTGTGTGTGTGTGTGTGTGTGTGTGTGTGAGAGAGAGAGAGAGAGAGAGAGAGAGAGAGAGTTGTGTTTGTGTGAGTGTGTGTATGTATATAATTGTGTGTGTGTGTGTGTGTGTGTGTGTCTATGTATACATATATATATATATATATGTATGTATGTATACACACACACACACACATATCACTCTGTGTGTGTGTGTGTGTGTGTGTGTGTGTGTGTGAGAAAGAGAGCGAGAGAGATAGAGAGACAGTTTGTGATTGTGTGAGTGTGTATATGTATATAATTTGTGTGTGTGTGTGTGTGTGTGTGTGTGTGTGTGTGTGTGTGTGTGTGTGTGTGCGTGCATGCGTATGTGCATGCGTATGTGTGTGTGTGTGTTGTTGTTGCAGGCTGTGTCTGTCCATCAGTGATTTCCACCCTGACACGTGGAACCCGGCGTGGTCAGTGTCCACCATTCTGACCGGCCTGCTCAGCTTCATGGTACGTGTCCGCTCGCCTTTCTCCTGACCACTGGTCAGTCAGCTGTGTTCGGCTATCACCACCAGGGCAGCAGAGGAGGCAACGGCTGTTCTAGGCTAGGGAATTCAGAGTAAAGTTTGCGTCAGGTCCATCGTCACCAGAGTCTGCTGCTGTTCTAGGCTAGGGAACTGAGATTAAAGTTTGCATTAAGTCCATAGTCACCAGAGTCCGATTATGACTATTAGGGCAGCAGAGGAGGCAAATGTTCTAGGCTAGGGAACTGAGATTAAAGTTTGCATTAGGTCCATAGTCACTAGAGTCTGCTGCTGTTCTAGGCTAGGGAATTTAGAGTAAAGTTTACGTTAGGTCCATAGTCACTAGAGTCTGCTGCTGTTCTAGGCTAGGGAATTTAGAGTAAAGTTTGCGTCAGGTCCATAGTCACTAGAGTCCGACTATGACCATCAGCTCAGCAGAGGAGGCAACTGCTGTTCTAGGCTAGGGAATTCAGAGTAAAGTTTGCGTCAGGTCCATAGTCACCAGAGTCTGCTGCTGTTCTAGGTTAGGGAATTTAGAGTAAAGTTTGCGTCAGGTCCATAGTCACCAGAGTCTGCTGCTGTTCCAGGCTAGGGAATTTAGATTAAAGTTTGCGTTGGGTCCAAATGTGAGCAACAAAACCGTTCTTTTTATGATAAAATAGAATAAACTATACTGACCCCACTGATATAAGGTTTACCATTGTAGGGGGAGGGGGGGGGAATATGGGGGGCGGAGATAATAATGCTGACCACGAGTAACACATCACAATACAACCCCCTGTGGGGATGTCCGGGGAATTCTCAGTATAAACAATATCCTCATCTGGGTGCTGGAGATTCCTTGCTGAAAACAAACAAACAAACAAAACACTATCTGTTGCTGTCCTTGTTTCTGTATTTTCAACGTTATTTCTGACGTTTCTGCTTTTTGTGTGTATTTTGTTATAAACAAAGTCATTGATATTTATTCGTCTTTTTTCAGAGTTGATGAATTGGTATTGTTATTATGTTGTACTTTTTTTTGTTCGTGTCGATGAGTGGAAGGGTATGTTAGGTACACGCTGGCATTTTCAGGTTTTGAATGCCTGTAACATTTGTTTGGTTTGTCTTCAGACAGTTTGTTTTAATTGCCTGGAGAAAAATTGACTACAAAGAGAAGTAACTCTCTCCGTTCACTTTCAGTTTCTCAGGGAGGCGCCAGTGTGTTCGGACAATTCCATATACGGTACACCACATCAGCTAGACAGATGACTGGCCAACACCATAATGAATAGAAAAAAAATTGAAAAATTAATAATATATAAATGAACGAATAAATGAATGAATGAATAAACGAATAGATAAATGTGAGGAAATAAAAATAAAATGAATGAAAAATTAAGTTTGAATGAATAATAAAAAACAACAACCCAGTTTTATTAACTCCGCTGCTTCGTGAAATTAAAAAAAAAAGGTTTTGTTTTGGTTACATACATACATACACATTATCTATGTATCTACCTATCTATCTATATAAATACACACACACAAACACACACAGATATATATATATGTTCTGAGAATGGTGACGGTTTGTTGTGTACAGCTGGAGAACACTCCCACGTTGGGCAGCATGGAAACATCTACTGCCACGGTGAGTCCCTCTGTCTGTCTGCCTGTCTGCCTGCTAGTCTGGTTGTCTGTCTGTTTTTCTGTTTGTCTGCCTGTCTGTTTGTCTACCTGTCTGTCTGTGTGTTTGTTTGTCTGTCTGTCTGCCTGTCTGTCTGTATATTTGTCTGTTTGTCTGCCTGTCTGTCTACCTGTCTTCCTGCCTGTCTGTCTGTCTGTCTACCTGTCTGTCTTTTTGTCGGTCTATCTGTCTTCCCGTCTGTCTTCTTGTCTGTCTATCTGTCCATCTGTGTGTTTGTACCACGTTGGCCAGCACAGAACACCTGTGTACACAGTGCATGAATCCCTCTGTCTGTCTGTCTGTCTGTCTGTTTGCCATGTATTACAATCGTGTGGAGGAGGAATTTTGTTTAATGTCCCGTCACACATATCGGTGATTGAAGACATTTTGTTAAAGTATTTATGAATACATCTGAGTATTATCGGTTAGAAGGGGTGGGAGATGTGGATGAATGGAGGGTTGGGAGAAACTGGGCAAATGAGGATAAAAATGTGGGTGAAATTTGGAAGAAAAAAACAACAAACAAAAACAACAACAAAACAACTCTAAATACAGTTACAGGAAATTACTTAAAGGACTTCGTAAAAGAGAAGTCGTTAAACTGACAAGCGAAACAACTGATGATGAATGCAAAAAGTCAAAAACATCAACGTTCTCAGTCACTTGTGAAGACACACTTTCGTGTACAAAAGGCTTCATCAAACCACAGTGAAAAATTATATGCTCAATTGTCAGGTTACTAAAGCATATGCACTTGACATAAGAACAATACTTGGTCCGTAATGAATTTGATAATAGTCTGAGAGCTAAACTCAGAATTGGTCTGCGAATCGGACCAAAGTCTGAGAGAGTCAATTGACGAGGTTTTAGACTTGAATTCAAGCACCTATAAAAGTCTCTCTCTAGAATATTGCTTATTTCCTTGTATGACAATGGGCAATATACTTTTATACTATCTATATGATTTTTTACAATCGTGTCTGACTGCATTCATTTCTTATCACCCAGACTGAAATTTGGTACACATGACTTGCATGAGAGGAGTATCATTTATTCATTTATTAATTACTGGCCTGGCCGTAACACCCACTGAGTTGGTATACTGGCTATTGCTTACTCAGTGTGGTGTGGTGTGGTGTTGTGGTGCTCAATGGATGTGAATCATGGACGGTCTACAAACGCCACGCCAAAAAGCTGAACCACTTCCACACCACCAGCCTCAGAAAACTTCTCGGCATAAAGTGGCAAGAGAAGATCCCTGACACAGAGGTGCTCACTCGTGCAAACTTGCCCAGCATGAAACTGCTGTACGGCGAACTCCAACATGGCAAGCGCTCCCATGGAGGCCAAAAGAAGCGCTTCAAAGACACTCTGAAAGCTTCTCTGAAGGCCTTCAACATCAGCCACGACACATGGGAGCTGAATGCAATGGACAGACCAAAGTGGCGTTCAGCTGTCCACAAAGGCGCCAAATCTTGTGAGGCCAACAGAATCGCTGCAGCAGAGCAACGCAGACAGGCCAGGAAAAGCAGTGCCAGCAAGTCCCCGACAGCCGCCAACATCCCCTGTCCACACTGCGTCAGAACCTTCCGGGCGCGGATTGGCCTGACCAGTCATCTGCGCACCCACAGAGCCCAACCCACCCACCCCCAGGATGACTAGATGGTCCTCGTCGATCCCGACGGACGAACCACACATTGTTTATTCATTGCTTTATTTATTTCTGTATCTCTGTATTCATTTACTGACTCGCTCAGTGTGTGTTCCCTGTCTGCAGAAGCGTCAGTTGGCAGCCCAGAGCGGTCCCTTCAACTTGAACGACAAAATCTTCTGTGAGCTCTTCTCTGAAGTGGCTGAGGTGGGTTGTGAGCAGAGACACAGACACACACAGACAGACAGACAGACAGACAGACAGACAGACAGACAAACACACACACACACGCACACACACACATATACACACTCTCTCTCTTTCACACACACACACACACACACACACACACGCACACACACTCTCTCTCTCTCTTTCACACACACACACATATACATTCTCTCCCTTTCACACACACACACACACACACACACTCTCTCTCTCTCTCTCTCTCTCTCTCACGCACACACACACGCACACACACACTCTCTCTCTCTTTCACACACACACACACACACACACACACTCTCTCTCTCTCTTTCACACACACACACACACACACTCTCTCTCTCTTTCACACACACACACACACACACACACACACACACACACACACACACACACACAGGTAGCTAGTTATTCTGCACGACACGACACAGCTTAGGGCAGCACGTCATACATTTGTGTGGTGTGGTGTGGTGTGTTGCGGTGCGGTGCGGTGCGGTGTGGTGTGTTCTGTTGTGTTGTGTTGTATTGTGTTGTGTTGCATTTGAATTGTATTGTAGTGTACTGCATTGCAGTATTGTCTTTATTGTATTGCATGGCATCGTATTGTATTGTGATGAGAGCGAGAGAGAGGTCACGTCTGTCTTTTGCTTTGAGTGTGTGAAATGATTCATCTATAATATTTCATCGTTTACAATTAATGAGGTTGAGTACTGGTGTGCTTCAGGATATCAGTAAGGGAGATGAGAATTGTGCTTCTGGATATCAGTAAGGGAGATGAGAATTGTGCTTCAGGATATCAGTAAGGGAGATGAGAATTGTGCTTCAGGATATCAGTAAGGGGGATGAGAATTGTGCTTCAGGATATCAGTAAGGGGGATGAGAATTGTGCTTCAGGATATCAGTAAGGGAGATGAGAATTGTGCTTCAGGATATCAGTAAGGGGTACTTCAGCGTATCAGTAAGGGAGATGAGAATTGTGCTTCAGGATATCAGTAAGGGAGATGAGTATTATGCTTCTGGATATCAGTAAGGGGGATGAAAATTGTGCTTCAGGATATCAGTAAGGGAGATGAGAATTGTGCTTCAGGATATCAGTAAGGGAGATGAGAATTGTGCTTCAGGATATCAGTAAGGGGTACTTCAGGATATCAGTAAAGGAGATGAGAATTGTGCTTCAGGATATCAGTAAGGGAGATGAGTATTGTGCTTCTGGATATCAGTAAGGGGGATGAGAATTGTGCTTCAGGATATCAGTAAGGGGGTTGAGAATTGTGCTTCAGGATATCAGTAAGGGAGATGAGAATTGTGCTTCAGGATATCAGTAAGGGGTACTTCAGGATATCAGTAAGGGAGATGAGAACTGTGCTTCAGGATATCAGTAAGGGGGTTGAGAATTGTCCTTCAGGATATCAGTAAGGGGTACTTCAGGACATCAGTAAGGGAGATGAGAATTGTGCTTCAGGACATCAGTAAGGGAGATGAGAATTGTGCTTCAGGATATCTGTAAGGGGGATGAGAATTGTGCTTCAGGATATCAGTAAGGGGGTTGAGAATTGTACTTCAGGGTATCAGTAAGGGAGATGAGAATTGTGCTTCAGGATATCAGTAAGGGGTACTTCAGGATATCAGTAAGGGAGTTGAGAATTGTGCTTCAGGATATCAGTAAGGGGGATGAGAATTGTGCTTCAGGATATCAGTAAGGAGGTTGAGAATTGTGCTTCAGGGTATCAGTAAGGGAGTTGAGAATTGTGCTTCAGGATATCTGTAAGGGGGATGAGAATTGTGCTTCAGGATATTCAGTAAGGGGGTTGAGAATTGTGCTTCAGGATATCAGGAAGGGGGATGAGAATTGTGCTTCAGGATATCAGTAAGGGGGTTGAGAATTGTGCTTCAGGGTATCAGTAAGGGAGTTGAGAATTGTGCTTCAGGATATCTGTAAGGGGGATGAGAATTGTGCTTCAGGATATCAGTAAGGGAGTTGAGAATTGTCCTTCAGGATATCAGTAAGGGGGATGAGAATTGTCCTTCAGGATATCTGTAAGGGGGTTGAAAATTGTGCTTCAGGATATCAGTAAGGGGTACTTCAGGATATCAGTAAGGGAGATGAGAATTGTGCTTCAGGATATCTGTAAGGGGGTTGAGAATTGTGCTTCAGGATATCAGTAAGGGGGATGAGAATTGTGCTTCTGGATATCAGTAAGGGAGATGAGAATTGTGCTTCAGGATATCAGTAAGGGAGATGAGAATTGTGCTTCAGGATATCAGTAAGGGTGATGAGAATTGTGCTTCAGGATATCAGTAAGGGGGATGAGAATTGTGCTTCAGGATATCAGTAAGGGGGATGAGAATTGTGCTTCAGGATATCAGTAAGGGAGATGAGAATTGTGCTTCAGGATATCAGTAAGGGGTTGTTGAACTATCTGTTGTGATTGTTGTCGTGTCTGTGCCTCAGGATATCCGCAAGGAGCAATCTGAGCTGAAAGAGCCAGAGAGATCCTCAGCCAGCCAGTCTCAGCCATCAGTCAGCGCCTGCTCTTCCTCCAGCAGACGCCATTGACATGCAGTGATGGACTGACTGAATCGCATCACGCCTTGCCCAGATTGACACTCATAAAACTGACACTCATAATAACGTCATACTCAAACTGACACTTATAACAACGTCTTGATCTAACTGACACTCGTGATAACGTCATACTCTGACACTCATAATAACGTCTTGATCTGACTGACACTTACACTGACTGACACTCATAATAACGTCTTGTCCTGATGACTGACACTCATAATAATGTCTTACTCTGACACTGATAATAACGTTTTGATCTCAGTGACACTCATAATGACGTCATGATCTGAGTGACACTCATAATAACGTCATGACCTGACTGACACTCGTAATAACGTCATACTCTGACACTCATAATAACGTCTTGATCTGATTGACACTCGTATTAACGTCATACTCTGACACTCATAATAACGTCATGACCTGACTGACACTCGTAATAACGTCATACTCTGACACTCATAATAACGTCTTGATCTGATTGACACTCATGATAACGTCTTGCTTTCAGTGACACTCATGATAACGTCTTGATTTCAGTGACACTCATGATAACGTCATGATTTCAGTGACACTCATGATAACGTCACTAATGATAACATGCACCAACTGGCCTTTATTTCTTTCAGAGCGCATATGTAAAACACGCTGCATAGAAGACTGTGTTACGTGACTGACAGTTCGGTTCAGTTTCTCAAGGAGGCGTCACTGCGTTCGGACAAATCCATATTTACACTCCACCCCATCTGCTATGCAGATGCCTGACCAGCAGCGCAACCCAACGCGCTTAGTCAGGCCTTGAGATAAGAAATTGATGAAATAATTTCAAGAATATAAATAAATGAATAAATAAATAAATAAATAGTCAGGTCTTGAGGGCAGAAAAAAAAGAATTAAAAAGAAAACAAAACAAAAGAAAAACAACAACAACAACAACAAAAAAAACCCCAAAAAACATTGGACAAATAGATGGATAAGTCACTGAATGAAAAAAAAAGATTAAGAAAAAAAATGATTAAGAAAAAAAAAGGAAAAGAAATAAAATGAAATAACAACATACGTGTTTAACACCCCGGGGAGTGAAGGAAGGGGTGAGGGGGAGAAGAAAGGTAAGGAGAGTGGAGAAAGGGAGGTGGGGGGAGGGGGGTAAGGGGGGGGGAGAAAGTGGGGGAGGGGTGGTGGGGGTGGAGGCAGTGTGACGCACGGACTGATCGAAGATCCCAGTTCCCAGACACTAGTTTTTCATTCATTCATTTGTTTATCTATTTATTTATTATTATTATTATTTATTATTTTTTAAATTATATTATTTATTTATTTTATTTTATTTTTTGTACGCCTATAGTAGACTTCATCAAGTTTTTGCGCCTTATACATATTATTATTAATAGTAGTAGTAGTTCTTTTTTAATGTATTTATCTATTATTATTATTATTTTATTTTATTTTATTTTATTAATTTTTTTCTCAAGGCCTGACAAAGCGCGTTGGGTTACGCTGCTGGTCAAGCATCTGCATAGCAGATGTGGTGTAGTGTATATGGATTTGTCCGAACGCAGTGACGCCTCCTTGAGCTACTGAAACTGAAACTTATCTATTTATTTATTAATTTATTCATTTTGATTTAAAAAAAAATTATTAAAAAAAAAATCGTCTTCTCAAGGCCTGACTAAACGCGTTGGGTCACGCTGCTGGTCAGGCATCTGCTTGGCAGATGTGGTGTAGCGCATGATTATGGATTTGCCCGAACAGAAAGCAGTGACGTCTTCTTGAGAAACTGACTCTGAAACATAACCAGACACAAGACGCACCATAACCACCACCATCACAAACCAACCCGCCTGTGTGTCAAAGGGAGAGGCCAAGAGACTTTGGGAAGCAAGGGAGATTATTGCTATAAGCTGTCCGATTTTAGTTCGCATTATTTTATCTACTTATTATATTATTATTATTTATTATCATATATATGTATTATTATTCTATATACTATATATTATTATTATTATTATAATATTATATATTATTATATTTATATTATTATTATTATTATTTCATTCATTTATTTATCCATTCATTTACAAGTTTATTTACATATCCTTTACACAACATTCCAACTTAACATGCCGACGCTTAGCTCAAAAGACAAACGGACCACAGCATTTAATAAGTTTAACCACTGAACGATTACTGTCAGACATCTGTCTTGAACAACTTGACCTTAAGGGCTCATTGCCGATAAATCGTTAAACTCAACTCGGTGTAAATATGAGAGGGAGGATGTATTTGTATTGCTTTTATCGCAATAGATTTCTCTGTGTGAAAATCGGGCCGCTCTCCCCAGGGAGAGCGCGTCGCTGTACTACAGCGCCACCCATTATTTTTTTGTATTTTATCCTGCGCGCAGTTTTATTTGGTTTTCCTGTAGAAGTGGATTTTTCTACAGAATTTTGCCTGGAACAACCCTTTTGTTGCCGTGGGTTCTTTTACGTGTTGCACACGGGACCTCGGTTTATCGTCTCATCCGAATGACTTACGTCCAGACCACTACTCAAGGTCTAGTGGAGAGGGAGAAAATATCGGCGGCTGAGCCGTGATTTCGAACCAGCGCTCAGATTGTCTCGCTTCCTTGGCGGACGCGTTACCTCTAGGCCATCACTCCACTTAAATTGCTCCCTGATATTAACCCCCCCCCCCCCCCCCCCCTTCTCTCGGAGAAAAAAACCCAACTTGTAATAGTCTCTTTTTTGTTTTTTGTTGTTTATTTAAAAAATGTATTTGTATTGCTTTTTATCACAACAGATTTCTGTGTGTGAAAGTGACGAGGAGGGAGGGGGTGGAATCTTTTATTGCACAGCCCGCACTCCACAACACCTGGCGGGACTGCTTTAGCACAGATAACGTTTGCGGTTTCAGTTTATCAGCGAGGTGAGACACTGAAACCGCGAACGGTCTGACGGGGGCAGTAACTGCTTTTGGACAATGGATGTGCTGTGCTGTCCTGTGCTGTGTTGTGATGTCCTGTGATGTGTTGTGATGTCCTGTCCTGTGCTGTGATGTCCTGTGCTGTGCTGTGATGTGCTGTGCTGTCCTGTGATGTGTTGTGATGTCCTGTCCTGTGCTGTGATGTCCTGTGCTGTGCTGTGATGTGCTGTGCTGTAATGTCCTGTGCTGTCCTGTGCTTTGATGTCCTGTGCTGTGCTGTGCTGTCCTGTCCTGTCCTATCCTATGATGTGCTGTGCTTTGATGTGCTATGCTGTCCTGTCCTGTGATGTGCTGTCCTGTGCTGTGCTGTCCTGTGCTTTGATGTCCTGTGCTGTGCTGTCCTGTGCTGTGATGTCCTGTGCTGTGCTGTCCTGTCCTGTCCTATGATGTGCTGTGCTTTGATGTGCTATGCTGTCCTGTGCTGTCCTGTCCTGTGCTGTCCTGTCCTGTGATGTGCTGTCCTGTGCTGTGATGTGCTGTGCTGTCCTGAAACCTCTGGGCTCCGAGACTGGACCGCAGGGAGAAAGGCGGCAGAGTGGTTAAGACGCCTGACTGCCAATACAGAGTCTATGAGTATGTGGGTTCGAATCCCGCTCTCGCCCTTTCTCCCAAGTTTGACTGGAAAATCAAACTGAGCGTCTAGTCATTCGGATGAGACGACAAACCGAGGTCCCGTGTGCAGCACGCACTTGGCTGGCGCACTGAAAGTGTTGTCCTCTGGCAAAACTCCACAGAAAAAATCCATTGTGGTAGGTACACAAGGACACAGGCATGACCAAGCGCTTTGGGTGGTGGTGAAGGGATCATACATGATGTCAGAGACAGGGCAGCGGAACAGGCGACACTTGGCGCAGCAGTACCCGATATACACACAGCACACAATGCGAAATTTATGGTGAATCGTGTTGTATATAAATTATTACAGGGACAATGCACATTATAACAAACGTATCGTCAGTTCTATGTTTTGCAATTCTCGGTGATATGCATCATTCCTTTGAATGTCAAGGACAAATCGGGATATATATATATATATATATATATATATATATATATATATATAGAGAGAGAGAGAGAGAGAGAGAGAGAGAGAGAAGAATTGTATCGTCAGTTGAATGCTTTACGGTTATGTACCATTTCATTAAGTATCAATCAAAGAAATAACCGCGAACTACAACGATGGTACACCATTTCGTATTTTCCAAACAGCTTCATTATAGTTTCTGCTTTTCTCATAATTATGTGTAAAGTTTGTTAAAATTTTTTTTTTTTTTTTTTAGATATCTTTTTTGTGTATGATAGTCAGTCGTGTCCGACTATGACCATCAGAACAGCAGAGGAGGTAACTGCTGTCCCGACTATCTGGGCTAGAATTCGATTATGGTGGAGAGTGTCTTGCCCAAGTTACATCCCCACTCTCTCGGCCAAGAGGGTTTTAGGACAGTCGGTGTTGGGATGGTGGCCAACTAGCCACGATGTTGATAAAGGAGCGGCCTACATCACTTAGCAAAATAAAATAAGATAAAATAAAATAAAGCTTAAAATCCGCGTGTACTGATCTCCGCGTACACCATACGCTTCAGCTTGTTACTGCTCTGTTTGCAATGTCTGCTTGCTTTGGAGAATAAAATCCTATTGAAACCAAAAGAACCCGCATCTTTCATCAAATTTTCTTCAAATTTGGTACAAGTCTTCCTTCCTTTTGCTCTCTGTCTCTCGATCTCTTTCTCCCTCCCTCTCTCTCCAAAACACACACACACACACACACGCACGTACGCACGCACACACACACACATACACACAAACACACGCACGCGCACACACACACAGAGACACACACAGAGACACAGACACAAACACACACACACACACACACACACTCCAATGAAGAAGGTGAAAATGTTACAAACACACATTCATACAAACATACATACATATATATATACATACATACATACACACGCTTGGAAGTTATTATTTTGGCCAGATTGTTTTAAATGTTGTGATTTTCCCCCCTTACCCTTTCCCTCCCCCCCTTTTTTTGTTTGTTTTGTTTGGTCTAATATCACGTAATGTGGATAGACATTAAATAAAATTTAACAGACACAGACACACACACACGATGACCTTCTTACGATGGCCATGCACACACACACACACACACACACACACACACACACAGCCCCCTGACCACTATTGATCACTGACTACCACTGACCACCTCTGACCACTGACCACCACTGACTACTGTTGACCACCACTGACCATGGCTGACCTGGGGGAACATAATCTGGGGGAATATAGACCTTGTAGAACACACCTGGGGGAATATAGACCTGGGAGAACACAGACATGCTCCCGAGCTTAGCACGCAAATACACAGAATAACCCCCAAACCCCTATCCCACCCTACAACAAAATAAAGTGTTAAACTTCCAGTGAATAAAATAACAACGACAAATCAGCGATTACTAAGTAAATGCTGAAATGTCGCCAGTCCGCTGAAATGTCGCCAATCCGCTGATATGTCGTCGACAAGCGACGAATATGCGGTTCTCTCACCCCCTGAATTGTCGCCGATCTGAGGTCTGTTAAACGCTGATTTGTCGCCGGTCCGCTGATTTATCGCCGGCGACAATTCAGCGGTTAACGGCAGTCAGCCGAGATGTGGCCAGCAGCGGGCTGTCAGCATCATGAACTGTTGATTCGTCAGCCAACAGGTCATTCAGCTCCACGCGGTACAGCCCTGAACTGCTGGCAGGAGAGGCAAGGCAAGGGATGGCAAGGCAAGGCAAGGCAAGGCAAGGCAAGGCAAGGCAAGGCAAGGCGAGGCAAGGCGAGGCGAGGCGAGGCAAGGCAAGGCAAGAAAGACAAGGCAAGGCAAGGCATGGCAAGGGAAGGCAAGGCAAGGCAAGGCAAGGCAAGGCAAGGCAAGGCAAGGAGAGGCAAGACATGGCAAGGCATGGCAAGGCAAGGCAAGGCAAGGCAAGGCAAGGCAAGGCAAGGCGAGGCAAGGCAAGGCGAGGCAAGGCAAGGCAAGGCAAGGCAAGGCAAGGCGAGGCAAGGCAAGGCGAGGCAAGGCAACCCAACCTAACCCCAACGCAACGCCACGCCACGCCACATAACACAGCACAGCACAGCACATCGCAACGCCACGCCACGCTACACCACGCCACACAGCACAGCACAACACAGGACATCACAGCACAGGACAGCACAGCACAGGACAGCACAGCACAGGACATCACAGCACAGGACATCGCAACGCCACGCCACGCCACACAGCACAGCACAGCATAGCACAACGCCACGCCACGCCACGCCACACAGCACAGCACAGCATAGCACAACGCCACGCCACGCCACGCCACACAACACAGCACAGCACAACGTCACGCCACGCCACGCCACACAGCACAGCACAGCATAGCACAACGTCACGCCACGCCACACAGCATTACTGACGCAGCACAGCACGTCACGCCACAACACGCCACACAACACAACACAGCACGTCACGCCACAACACGCCACACAACACAGCACAGCACAACGTCACGCCACAACACGCCACACAACACAGCACAGCACAACGTCACGCCACGCCACACCACACCACACCACGCCACACAACACAGTACAACACAGCACGCCACGCCACAACACGCCACACAACACAACACAACACAGCACAACGCCACGCCACGCCACACCACACCACACCACGCCACACCACACCACACCACGCCGCGCCACACAAGACAACTGACACAGCACAGCACGTCACGCCACAACACGCCACACAACACAGCACAGCACAACGCCACGCCACGCCACACCACGCCACGCCACACAACACAGCACAGCACGTCACGCCACACCACGCCACACAACACAGCACAGCACAACGTCACGCCACGCCACACCACGCCGCGCCGCGCCACACAAGACAACTGACACAGCACAGCACGTCACGCCACAACACGCCACAGAACACAGCACAGCACGTCACGCCACAACACGCCACACAAAACAGCACAGCACAACGTCACGCCACGCCACACCACACCACACCACGCCACACAACACAGCACTTCACAGCGCAGCTAACCACAACGCAACGAAACAAAACACAAATTATCCATTTCCGAGGAAAACAGAAGCAAAGCAAAGGTGTCCTCAGTTTTTTCTTCTCTTTCCAGTCTTTGCCGTGTACAGGGTCAACACTGCACAACAGTCCAGTAAGAATATAGATGTTATGTGGAGTGATGGCCTAGAGGTAACGCGTCCGCCTATGAAGCGAGAGAATCTGAGCGCGCTGGTTCGAATCACGGCTCAGCCGCCGATATTTTCTTCCCCTCCACTAGTCCTTGAGTGGTGGTCTGGACGCTAGTCATTCGGATGAGACGATAAACCGAGGTCCCGCGTGCAGCATGCACTTAGCGCACGTAAAAGAACACACGGCAACAATTCTGTAGAAAAATCCACTTCGTTAGGAAAAACAAATAAAATTGCACGCAGGAAAAAATACAAAAAAATGGGTGACGTTGTAGTATAGCGACGCACTCTCCCTGGGGAGAGCAGCCCGAATTTCACACAGAGAAATCTGTTGTGATAAAAAGAAATACAAATACAAATTCCTTTCTATTTTTATTTTGTTTTTGTTTCGCGTGATTAAATACATTTTTTGTATGTAACTGCCACTGTATAAAGTCTACCGAATTATGATGTGTGAAAATGACCGAAAATTAATTTTGAAAAATTGCGTTTTTGTCCGCGCGCTACTTTTGACACAAAGGGACGACCATACACGATACGCGCCCACATGCTTCTAATTTGGCGTGATGTGGCTTTGTTCTCACTCACTTGCGCGGGTGGTAGCTCACTGAAAAGGAAGAGATTCAATGTGTATGGTGCTCATTTCTGTCAGAAGAAAGAACATTTGTGTGCATAAGAAATCTCTCTCTGTGTGTGTGTGTGTGTGTGTGTGTGT
>NC_134903.1:25714779-25802279 GCF_041734735.1 Babylonia areolata
AAAATTGCGTTGAGAACTTTAAAAAAGACATATATATATATATGTACAGTTGTGTGTGTGTGTGTGTGTGTGTGTGTGTGTGTGTGTGTGTGTGAAACTTTACAAATCAGCATGAATCCTGACCCTGGCCTCGCTATAGACACCCGTTCTCCCCAATGTTCTAAAAAAAAAAAAAATTACCTTTTTATTTTATTTATTTATTTATTTTTTTTTAGATCAGTGCTTCAAAGCTAATCCCTTTAAACTCTTTTGTTGCCGCACCTTAATGCTTCATATGATGTTCTCTATCCAGTATTAAGTCCGGAACATTTGTTGCAGTGTATAAAATATGTCATTTTTTTCATTGGACTGGAACGAGGGACCATACTCATGCGTCACGACTAGTTTGGCAACGAAACATGGACACAGGTGTTTTTTCTGTTTCTTTTTATTTTCAAAGTTTATGTTATTATTGTCTTGTTGTTGTTTTTTCTCAGTAAATGTAGTGTGTGTGGGGACGGGGTGGGGGTGGGGGGAGGGGGAGGTTCAGAGGGAGAGGGGATGGGGGGGTGGAGGGATAGGGGGGGTGAAGGTAGCTTTAACACTTCTTTCTCCTCTGGGTCCAACCTTGCCCACAGCCACGATAGAGAGCTCATACTTGACACTGTCCGTATTTTAATTGGAAATTCCCGGAAAGTCCTCCAGCTATTACAGTGTACTCCCCCCCCCCTTCCACCCTCCCTCCCACCCCCTCCCTGAAGTCTTTCCCTTCTCCTTTCCCTTTCCTTTTGAATCAAACTTGTGGTGGAACAGTTCACTGCTGGTCCTTGCTAATTAAACACCCTTACCCACCATTCTTATAAATTTTCTTTTTTTTTTCCCTTCGTGTTTCTCTTCTACCAGGCCGACTACTCTGGTGATAATGTGTATTGTTGAACAATTAAAGATTATCTAAACCAATTAAACACCATCAGCTATCATGTTTTCGCACGCTATGACACCTCTCTGAAATTGAAAAAAAACACCCCAACATTAACAAAAGACACTGAGCTATAAATAGATGTGTTGAACGAACACAACACGGTATAGATGTATTTGTGTCCACAGTCATACCCCCCGCCCCCCGACCCCAACCCTCCTCGTTCTTCAAGACCACTGAGCAAAATTTACTGGGGTTTTTTGGTTTTGTTTTTTTTAACTTAGTGGTCGACCGCCCGGCCCGATACGAGTAACAAAATGGCGGCTAGTTGGCTTCATTTTTTCCCCTGGCAATTTTTTGAGCACACATGACTGATCTAAAACGTTGTAGTGTCCAGTGTTGTGGAGAAAGGGGTGAGGGGGTGGGGATGAAGGGGGTGGGGTGGGTGAGCTCCAGGTACAGTAGTTGCTTGGACAACGGGTTCAGTTTTAGCAGGACAACCCAATTGTCTCCTTTTCCCTCAGGGACTGAGTAGACAATGTTCAACAACAAGTCCGTAGCCAAATACTAGGGCTTGGAAATTTCTGGAAAATCTTTCAGCTTCAGAACTCTCCCTCTCTCCCCCCATCCCCACCTCCCAACATCCCCCCCCCCCCCCGCACCTTCCCCCTCCCCCCCCCCCCCCCCACACACCACCGCATCCCTCTGCTCTGAAGCCTCCTTCCCTCCCTTTTTCCTTTTAATGAACTTGTGGTGGAACACTTTGTTGCTGTTCTTTGTTAATTAAACACCATCAGACAGGCATTCTTTTCTATTCTCTCTTTGGTCTGTAAAGAAAGCCAAAATCAAAAACTTTTACAAACTTTGGTCATTATTATTATTATTTTCCCTCCCCCAAAACGATCTTTAAGGACTTAACAAAGACATGTCCATCTTTAAGACTTTGTGTGTGTGTGTGTGTGTGTGTGTGGAAAACGTTACAAACCTGTGTGAACCCTGACCCCGGCCTCGCCAATGATCTAAAAATAGACTGTTTGTATTTTCTTTTCTTTTTAGATGAGTGCTTCCAAATAGATTTTGAGTTCAAACTAGTTTCTTTAAGTTTATTCTTGGTGTATGTTACTCTTTGATATGATTTCTTTAGTCCGTGAAGAGTCCGGAAAAAAATCTGCAGTGTATAAAATATGTCTTTTTTTTCATTGGACGAGAATGAGTGACCAGACATTTACGTCATGAAAGTTCAGCAACAAAACATGGACGCTGGTTTTTGTTTGTTTGTTTTTTTAATCTTTAATTCATTATTATTATCATCATTTATTTTATTTTTTATATCATTTTATCATTTATAATAATTTTTTTTTGGTAAAAATGTGTTTTTTTTTTCTTTAATTCATTATTATTATCATTATTTATCTTTCATATTATTTTATCATAATTATAATATTTTGGAGGATGGGGGGGGGGGGGGGGGGGGGGGGAAGACCGATCCACCCAGATTTCAAGGGTCCAGTCTCTTTGTCACAGTACGATAATTGCTCCCGTGCACAGGATAGGACTGGAGTGACAAAGAAGAGAGAGCGAGGGAAGAAGACCAAAATGACTGCAGGATTCTTCAAAGACAAAAAACTAAAGTTTATTAAAAAAAACAAACTTTTTGGTGGTGGATGAATCCTCTGTGTTATGTGAGATACGACATTTCGAACCATAGGCCCGTTGTCAAGTGATGAGAAGAAGACAGTGTGGATAGGAAAGCCTATGTGACAAAAGGGTGATGACGTCTCGCTACTTTGTTTTGATGGACGCTAAAACACTTGCTGATCACCTTTCAGTGCAATACAGGGTGGGGGTGGGGTGTCACACACACACACACGCACACACACAAACACACACACACACATATATATATACATATATATATGCACATATACGCATATATATATAAATATATATATACATATACATATCTATATATAAGTAGTCTTTTCTCACATAGGCTTTATTCTCTTCTCATCACTTGACAACGGGACTATGGTTCGAAACGTCGTATCTCACTAAACACAGAGGATTCATCCACCACCAAAAAGGTTTTTATAAACTTTAGTTTTTTGTTTGAAGAGAGAGCGATTCACCTTCCCATCAAACTGGCCCCCCAGCCCCCGACTCCAGTCCTCAACATCTTGTTCCCTCTATGTCTTGCCGTGAGCTATTTACTAAAGGGTGAGAGTGTTCCTTCCATCCATATGCCTGCAGTAAGGTCCAGTCTGGTGTCACTGTGCTGTATTTCGTACACAGGGCTGTAGAGTAAAAGGCCCCCTACTCCACTGCCGTCCACAGGGAGGGTGGGGGTGGGGGTGGGGGGCATCACCAGCAGCTGTTTGAGACAAAGAAGTGGACATACTGCAACACACTGAGACACACAAGTACACGTGTACCCGTTGGGTCAAACTGCTTTGTCAGCGCCCCCCATGTCCACTTCAACACACTGAGACACACAAGTACACGTGTACCCGTTGGGTCAAACTGCTTTGTCAGCGCCCCCCATGAAACTGGTGATCGGGGGGGGGGGGGGGGGGGGGGGGGAAGGTGGTGGTGGTCAGTGGTGGGGTGGGGGTGAGAGTAGGGGTGGGGTGTCAACGTCTTTTATTCGGCTACCTCTGTGTGTGTGTGTGTGTGTGTGTGTGTGTGTGTGACAGAGAGAGAGAGAGACGGGTGGGGGGGCAGGGGGGGGGGGAGTGGGTTTGTGTGAGTTTGTGTTTGTATATGTGAGACAGAGATATACAGGGGTCTGTGTGTATAAGAGTGTGTGTGTGTGTGTGTGTGTGAAAAAGAGAGGGAGAGATGGAGAGATAGAGGAGGAGGGATAGGAGTAGGGTGGGGTGGGGGTGGTGGTTTGCGTGACAGAGAGAGAGAGAGACAAAGACATGGAGGGATGGAGACAGAGACAGAGAGAGACAGAGATATAGACAGAGAGAGACAGTTTGGGAGAGACTGAGACAAGGAAGGGCGGAGAATGTTCCAGGAGACAGAGACAGAGAGAGAGAGAGACAGAGAGAGAGAGACAGAGAGAGACAGACAGGGAGAGACAGACAGGGAGAGACAGACAGAGGGAGACAGAGCTAGAGAGGGAGAGACAGAGAGAGACAGACAGGGAGAGACAGACAGAGGGAGACAGAGCTAGAGAGGGAGAGACAGAGAGAGACAGACAGGGAGAGACAGACAGAGGGAGACAGAGCTAGAGAGGGAGAGACAGAGACAAAGGATGACGGAGAATGTTCTGGGCCATGAGGACCATCCAGCTGTTCTTCAGTTCCCGGCCACTGGTCAGTCCTCCATCATTGTGCGCCAGGCCTTGTCCGCACACACACACACACACACACACACACACACACACACACACACACTCACAAACACACACACACACGTACGCATGCACATACACCAACATCTCTGTGTGGGCAATGACCTCATGAATAAACCACCCATCCTCTCTCTCTCTCACGGGGGGACTGTGCTATAAAGCTATCACATATTATCATTGTTAGTATTAGTATTAACTAAAAAGCAGCCATGGATAGGAGCGATTGTGGCTGTAGCAGTATTCTTAACGGAATATGCCATGAAGTAAAATGCAATGGACAGTTTTCCTCTGTAGCGTTGTTCATGGAGACGACTATGTGTGTCAGTAAGCTGACAATGCATGGCTCCGTGCGGTTGCGCACCACCTGTTTGTGCTCGAGGTTAGCAACAGCCTTTTGGAACAACAGCATCGTGATTGGCTGAAGCTTTGCAGGCGAGCAAATCTCCGTTCTGCGTATCGTGATTGGCTGAAGCTTAGAACTCACAAATGTACATGCCTTTGCATTGTGGGTAAAGCCCTTTGACCCGGAAATCGTCACTATCCTGAGAAGCCAATACCGAGACACATGTTTGGAGGCATCGTCGAGCTCACATTCGATGCGACATCCGAGCGAGCACGTTTAGCTGAGCCAGGAGAAGAAACAGAGAGCTGCGGCCAAGACCCAAACCAAGAGAAGACGAGTGAAATGGAAAGGTAACCTTTTGCTTCAACTTTGAAATTTTGTCTTTGATTTCTTCTCTTCTTTTCTCATCTCTTTGACTCAACACTCTCTTTGTCTTTTCCCTCACTTTGTATATATATGTGTGTCTCTCCGTCTCTCTCTCTCCGTCTCCCTCTCTCTCTCCGTCCCCCTCTCTGTGACAATATCTTTGTCTTTTTTCTTCTTCAGTACTCTTGTTTACCATGTCTGCATCGTTTTTCAAAATCTCTGTTTTAATACAACACAACTTAAACTTCGTTTGGAAATGGACTGGGAGCTGGGGTCTGAGTTTTTGGTTTGGTTCCAGGTTTTTGCTTGTATGTTCTTTATTCCGATAATTTTATTGTTTAAACTGCCTGTTGGCGTCCTTCATTACTTGATTGACCAAGACTGATATTCAACGAAATGAAGAAAAAAAGACGATAACGCGACGCTTTCTTTTTTTTTGTCTTTTTTTTTTAACAAGAAAGGGAATAAAACAACAGAGATAAACAAGAGAGATAAAAAGAGGAGAGAGAGAGAAAAAAAAGAAGAGACAAGGCTCGAACACACTCTCTTACAGCGAAACGAAACCATTTCCAAAGTCATCGGAACCCGGGCCCCCGAAATGCCCGAATCGAGTTAGTCACTCGTGTTCGCGACTCGAAACAAAAAGTCGTCCAGCGTTTCCAAGACCTTCAGTGACGACGCGATCTTTTCAAAAACTAGTAGCCACTAGACAGGATCTAGTGATTGTTTTTTTCGGGACATAGGAAATTTTCTATTAACGTATGATATTACTCTTGTCGTGGGTTTCCGCGGTCATAGAAAAAAAAGCGAATGATTTGACTTGTTGTACTCGCCATTGAACTGGGTCACCACATGCCTCTGGATGGGAATTGGGGGGTGGGAGGGTAGGTGGAGGCGGCAACTGATTTGAGAGATTTTTTTTCCGGGGGGATAGGAAAGTTTTATTAACATTTAATCATCAATTTCTTCGTCAGTTTCCGTGCTCACGGAAGAAGAAACAAGGCGAATGGGTTGACTGGTTGTACCATGCCGGCCATTTTGTGAACTCGGCAAACGTGCTTGTTGATGGGAGGTTTTGCGGGGTGCTTGGAGTGTGTGTTTGGGGTGGGAGGCTTTGCGGGGTGCTTGGAGTGTGGGTTTGGGGTGGGAGGCTTTGCGGGGTGCTTGGAGTGTGGGTTTGGGGTGGGAGGCTTTGCGGGGTGCTTGGAGTGTGGGTTTGGGGTGGGAGGCTTTGCGGGGTGCTTGGAGTGTGGGTTTGGGGTTGAGCAACATGTTTGACAGGAATTTTGTTTTCCGGGGTATAGAAACCGTGATAGTCTTTGCCTTTTTGAGTCTGCTGCTGAATGTTGCATTTGCGTTCTCTCACTTTTTCTATCTCTTTGGGTTTGTGTGTGTGTGTGTGCGGTTTTTTCTATCAGTTTTCGCGCATGTATGGGTGCTCGGGCTTTTGTTGTGTTTATATATATATATATATATATATATACATACATACATAAAAATAGATTTAATTTTATATTTCAAAAGAAAAAAAAAAGAAGAAAACCAGAAAATTGTCTGGCCACAATGTGTAATATACCTAGTAGCATAGTTTAAAAAACAACAAAAAACACACAACCCAAAACCGCGGGGAAAACGCCTCATCATGTCTTGGCTGTGTCCTAGTTCCCACGCCCTGTTCCCTCTGAATGGTCAGTGGGGAAAA
This sequence comes from Babylonia areolata, assembly GCF_041734735.1. Lineage (NCBI taxonomy): Eukaryota > Metazoa > Mollusca > Gastropoda > Neogastropoda > Buccinidae > Babylonia > Babylonia areolata. Next base: position 25,721,447 of record NC_134903.1, read on the forward strand.
CACCTCGGGCAGAGAGAGGAGAGGTGGGGGACAAAGGCACGGGGAGGGGGGTGTGTGGAATGCTGGGGTCCGGCGGGGGTAATGGGGCGGGGGAGGAGGGGGGAGCATTGTCTGTTGTTGAATCAGCTAAACGAACCTTGTACTACTAAACCTTATCCCCCTTTGGGGAGGGGTTGGGGAGGGGGGGATGACGTGTGATTGACCTATTTTCCCTTCCTCCCCTGTCAGCTGCTCACCGTTCACTTTGCGTAGAAAGGAGCTGTGTGTGTGGGGAGGTGGGGGGTTGGAGGGGAGGGGGGGTGTACACACGACGCGCCGCTGAATGGACTCTGTCCGCTGTCCGGTCAGTCATGTCGGAGGTAGCTGGACCCCTACTTCACTTTACACACCGCCAGATAGGCCAGGGAATTTGCGTTAGGTCAAAATGTCTGCAACAAAACCGTTCTTTTTACGATAAAATAGAATAAATCATACTGATCACACTGATATAAAGTTGGCCACTATAGGGGGGCGGGAACATCAGTAGATTTTGATTTTTAATGTCCAGAATCGAATATTTTTATTACTCCTGCCTGTGTGAGAGCGCCTTACAAAGAGTCGCAAAGCAAGCACAGGCGAAGGTTACGCAAGCGCGGTATAAGGGGTCGCCAGAGGAAAGCGTTCAGCGCAGTAATATTTCAAACTTAATGTACCATTTTTACTGATGATCAATGTTTTATTATCACAACGAATGAATATAGATCAGGTCTGTATGTACTGGATTTTAATCAGGTTTGTACTTATTGTTTCTGACCACTTCATGTTCAGACACATTGCCATGTCACAAAATGGCGCCGAAATTTTGGATGTTTTTAATAATTTTCAACACATTTAAGACACAAGAACAAACCATATTCTCACAAAATTGTTGCAGACATTTCTCTAATGAATTGCAATCCTGATAACATGTGAAACATTTGAATAATCATTGTAAACACATGCTTATACTGAATCAGACTGAGAGACCCCCATTTCCAACAAAGTTCTGGAGACTGACCCATTTTCATTTTCCAGGCAGTCTTTGCTCTTCATTACTATCTGTTGCACTTCATTTTGCCACCGTCATACTCCAGCCAGATACATTTTCTTTCCCACGCTAAACTGACGTGTCTACTGCACCAGGGTTCGTGAGTCACATTTGCAAATACCGCTTCATTTCCAAAGAAAAATATATATTTCATACCGTTCTTTTTACATCAAGATATGATGTTGGTCGATTTTGCCATCATCTGCCTTCCATGCTTTCTGAATTAATTGTCTGGACAGTGCTCCGACAATGTTCATTGAAACAAACCTAGTTAATAGGTATTGAGATATTCATATACTACATGTTAGTAAGCAGAGCATGAAGTATTTCCAAGTTGTGCATTGCGTAAAATGTCAACATAATTGTTCTCACGAACTAAATGATCCTGTGCTGCCTTCGTAAATTCACCTTTGCAGTCGGTATAATACCGATTTCATTCTTTATGAAATGTCAGGACTGGTAAACTGTAAAAAAACATTCACAAAAACAAATTGTTTTCTACCAGTTTAGGATGAAATAGATGAAATTAAAAATTTTTGTTTCCTTTTGACCCCAAAGAGTTCTCTTATTTTCTGTACGGTATCTGTCATCTGCCGCAGTGACCTACTAACGGAGGTATAGGACAGCATCAGCGCGGCAGCAGTCAGCCACAAGTACTGTACCGCGCTAAACGCTTTCCTCTGGCGACCCCTTATACCGCGCTTGCGTAACACTGGCTTGCTCTTGCCTTGCGGATCTTTGTAAGGCGGTCTCTCATGGCCAGAAGTGTGACAATTATTAAAAATCAAAATCTAATCATGTTCCCGCCCACATACAGCGGTCAAGTTTATATCAGCGTGATCAGTATGATTTATTCTATTTCATCGTGAAAAGAACAGTTTTGTTGCAGACATTTTGACCATTTTTGTATCTGTCCTGGACTATAAGAGGCCCCCCTGCCCCCACACCCCTAACCCCTCTCGTGATGGGGTTGGTGGTTGTGGTGGTGGGGGTTTCAGTTGTAGACTTATGAATAGACGTCAGAATGTCCGTACCTGCGGGAGGAGGGGGGAAGGAGAGAGGGGCTGTCCGTCAGTCGCGAATAGAAGTTGGAGAATGTCCGTGAAGTGTAGTGTGCGCGGGGTCCACTGATCGCGGAGGTCTATTTTTAGGCCCCGTGCGTGGCGAGCTGTCACGTCTATTTTTAGGTTCGGTCCCGAGTAATCCGGGAATGTGTAAAATGCCGTAGTGGAAGAATGCGTGCGTCGATCTCTGTCAGCTGATAGTAATGGGGAGTGAGAGTGAGGATACGCTTGCACAGGCTCGTGTCGCTCTGAGCCCACCCCCCACCGCCCCCCTCCCCCCTCTTCTCATTCTTGCTTTCTCTCCACGCCACCCCCCCCCCCCCCACCCCCCTTAATCCCTATTGATGTGTATTCATGAGTTTGTTGTGTGTTACGTACTATGCTTATAGTTATGTTTTGTGCTTGCTTATCTAGTATTTCTTAGCTGTTGTTTGTAGTGATGATTGAATATTTTGGCTTGTTAGTTTTTTTCACCTTTTTGGCATTTGCTGGGAAAAATCATTCTGCTGGTGATTACTGAAGGCTGACAGAAAAATGGTCAAAATGAAACGAGAAAAAAAAAAATCTCATTATAGGGTTTCAGAAAGTTTTTTTTTCGCAATTTTTTTTAAAGCAAGAAAGAAGCTTTTACTTTTTCTTTCACGTTTACTATAGGACAGCAAAAGAATGTATATGAAAAAATATAGAATAAACATTAAAATATGACAGTTTTCAAGACGATATCTAACCTGTAGATATGGTTACTTCCCTTTGATGACTTTTCGGCATTCGCTCCGTATTTTATGCAGTCGACCACGGAGTCCGGCTTTGTGCTAATCAAAGGGAAAGAACTGCCTTTCAAAAATCTTCCACGGGTTACTTCCCTTCCAGTCTGACGACTCGCTCAATGTTAGCTACACGTGTACACTTAAGTCCCCAAAATAACCACTTACGGCATTCTAGGGTTTCAGAAAGGTTAAAACATTGTATAAAAAAACAACAACCAGTAAATAAACACATTTTCGCTTTTACTTTATAAACTAGTCGCTTTTGCAGCAAAGATATGGAGGGGGGAAAAAAGAGAGAGAAAAGATAAAAGATAAAAAGATTCTCAGGGTTCTCATCTAACTTAAAATAAATAAATAAATAAATAAATAAATAAAAGAAAAGAAAAGAAAAGAAAACGCGAAAAACAACGCAAAACGCGAAACCACAAAAACAAAGAACATAAAAAAGACCCAAGAAAAAAGAAAGAAAGAAAAGAAAGAAGACGTAACCTGTTTAAAGGTGAAATCATCCTAAGAATGTAAGATTTGCAACAGTTGCTGCCAGTAAGTAAAATTGGTTTGGAAGTCCAGAAAACACAGCAGACAGGAGAGTCCCGGTTTGCTTCAGCTTAATGATAAAAACTTTGACACCGGGCCACATAGCCACCGGGAGCAACTGAAGGGAAGTAACTACATTTCGATAATCTACTCCCTAGATATGGTTGCTTCCCTATTAGTTTAACGACTTTTTTTTTTTTTTTTGTTTGTTTAAATTAAAATTTTTTTTTTGTTCTTTCATCAAATTTCCTATGCAGTTGACCATGGGGTCTGTATCGTAAAAACAACAGAGCAGACCATCTGATACCTGTGTTGAATAAAGGGAAGGAATTACCTTTCGATGAACCTGTTAACAGCGTTATTTCCCTTTTAGTCTGACGACCAAGTCGCTATCAGATACACGAGTACAGTGATCAGGTCACATTGCCAAAATTGCTGCTTTCAGATTATTATTATTATTATTATTATTATTATTATTATTATTATATTTTGAAGATAAAAAAAAAAGAAAAAGAAGCCATCAGAAAAAAAGGCTTTTCGCGTTTATTTCTGGACAGGAAAAATATGTTTAAAAAAAGAAAGGAAAAAATCCCACGGATCTCATCTAAGTAAAAATAAAACTGTAGCAGATGACACCACAAAAAAATGACATGTTTTCAACGTGTAATAAACCAAAGAATGTAAAGTTTGGTACAGTTGCTGCCAGGAAGCATAATTAGTTTGAAAGTCCATAAAACACAGTAGACAACTGAATCTGCGTTTGCTTGAACTTCATCGACATCAGGAACAATTAAAGGGAATTAACTACATTTTCGACAATCTAACCCGTAGATACGGTTACTTCCCTTATAGTTTGACGACTTGCGTGGAAATATGGAATGCGTGATGGATATGGTGATGATGCAAAGCAGAATGAGGACACACAAACATGTGATGCAGCGTAATGATCCAGTATCATTCTCCAACTGACTACTATATGCTCATCTACTGTATCTGAATGTATGGGTACATGAATGTGTATTATGTGCATTCCAGTTAGTAGATCTGTAAAGTTTTCAGTGTTTTTGGTTTGTTGTGGTCTCGTGTAGAAACAGCCAGTGGTATCTTCTCTTGTTGCTGTTGAGCAAACCAGTTCCAGTATTACAGTATGACTGGCAAATGGGTGGTAAAATAACAAATTATTGTGTATTTTATTTTGTTACACCATGCCATTATTATTGCTGTGCTCCAGTTAACCCCTCAGTTCCCAGTTCAGGCTCAACCAGTAAGATTTTTTTTTAAAATCATTTTTTTATATTCTTTTATCAATTTTTTTTCTATGCAGTTGACCACGGGGTCTGACTGTATCGTAAAAACAGAGCACACCATCTGATACCTGTGTTGAATAAAGGGAAGGAATTACCTTTCGATGAACCTGTTAACAGCGTTACTTCCCTTTTGGTCTGACGACCAACTCGCTATCAGATACACGAGTACAGTGATCAGGTCACATTGCCAAAATTGCTGCTTTCAGATGATGATGATGATGAAGATGATTATTATTATTATTATTATTATTATTATTATTATATTTTGAAGATAAAAAAAAAGAAGCAATCAGAAAAAAAAGGCTTTTCGCGTTTACTTTTGGACAGGAAAAATATGTTTAAAAAAAGAAAGGAAAAAATCCCACGGATCTCATCTATGTAAAAATAAAACTGTAGCAGATGACACCACAAAAAAATGACATGTTTTCAACGTGTAATAAACCAAAGAATGTAAAGTTTGGTACAGTTGCTGCCAGGAAGCATAATTAGTTTGAAAGTCCATAAAACACAGTAGACAACTGAATCTGCGTTTGCTTGAACTTCATCGACATCAGGAACAATTAAAGGGAATTAACTACATTTTCGACAATCTAACCCGTAGATACGGTTACTTCCCTTATAGTTTGACGACTTACGTGGAAATATGGAATGCGTGATGGATATGGTGATGACGCTAAGCAGAATGAGGACACACAAACATGTGATGCAGCGTAATGATCCAGTATCATTCTCCAACTGACTGCTACACGCTCATCTACTGTATCTGAATGTATGGGTACATGAACGTGTATTGTGTGCATTCCAGTTAGTAGATCTGTAAAGTTTTCAGTGTTTTTGTTTTATGGTGGTCTCGTGTAGAAACAGCCAGTGGTATCTTCTCTTGTCGCTGTTGAGCAAACCAGTTCCAGTATTACAGTATTACTGGCAAATGGGTGGTAAAATAACAAATTATTGTGTATTTTATTTTGTTACACCATGCCATTATTATTGCTGTGCTCCAGTTAACCCCTCAGTTCCCAGTTCAGGCTCAACCAGTAAGATTTTTAAAAAAATCATTTTTTATTCTTTTATCAATTTTTTTCTATGCAGTTGACCACGGGGTCTGACTGTATCGTAAAAACAGAGCACACCATCTGATACCCGTGTTGAATAAAGGGAAGGAATTACCTTTCGATGAACCTGTTAACAGCGTTACTTCCCTTCTAGTCTGACGACCAACTCGCTATCAGATACACGAGTACAGTGATCAGGTCACATTGCCAAAATTGCTGCTTTCAGATTGTTGTTGTTATTATTATTATTATTATTATTATTATTATTATTATTATTATTATTATTTTGAAGAAAAAAAAGAAAAGAAGCAATCAGAAAAAAAGGCTTTTCGCGTTTACTTTTGGACAGGAAAAATATGTTTAAAAAAAGAAAGAAAAAAATCCCACGGATCTCATCTAAGTAAAAATAAAACTGTAGCAGATGAAACCACAAAAAATGACATGTTTTCAACGTGTAATCAACCAAAGAATGTAAAGTTTGCTACAGTTGCTGCCAGGAAGAAAAATTAGTTTAAAAGTCCATAAAACACAGTAGACAGCAGAGTCTGGGTTTGCTTGAACTTCATCGACACCAGGAACAATTAAAGGGAATTAACTACATTTTCGATAATCTAACCCGTAGATACGGTTACTTCCCTTATAGTTTGACGACTTACGTGGAAATATGGAATGCGTGATGGATATGGTGATGATGCAAAGCAGAATGAGGACACACAAACATGTGATGCAGCGTAATGATCCAATATCATTCTCCAACTGACTGCTACACGCTCATCTACTGTATCTGAATGTATGGGTACATGAATGTGTATTATGTGCATTCCAGTTAGTAGATCTGTAAAGTTTTCAGTGTTTTTGTTTTGTTGTGGTCTCGTGTAGAAACAGCCAGTGGTATCTTCTCTTGTTGCTGTTGAGCAAACCAGATTCAGTATTACAGTATTACTGGCAAATGGGTGGTAAAATAACAAATTATTGTGTATTTTATTTTGTTACACCATGTCATTGTTATTGCTGTGCTCCAGTTAACCCCTCAGTTCCCAGTTCAGGCTCAACTAGTCAGATTTTAAAAAAAAATCATTTTTTTATATTCTTTTATCAATTTTTTTCTATGCAGTTGACCACGGGGTCTGACTGTATCGTAAAAACAGAGCACACCATCTGATACCCGTGTTGAATAAAGGGAAGGAATTACCTTTCGATGAACCTGTTAACAGCATTACTTCCCTTTTAGTCTGACGACCAACTCGCTATCAGATACACGAGTACAGTGATCAGGTCACATTGCCAAAATTGCTGCTTTCAGAGTTGTTGTTATTGTTATTATTATTATTATTATTATTATTATTATTATTATTATTATATTATCTTTTTTTAAGATGAAAAAATTTGTTAAAAAAAAGAAGCAATCAGAAAAAAAGGCTTTTCGCGTTTACTTTTGGACAGGAAAAATATGTTTAAAAATAGAAAGAAAAAATTCCCACGGATCTCATCCAAGTAAAAATAAAACCGAAGCGGATGAAACCACAAAAATGACATGTTTTCAACGTGGAATCAACGAAAGAATGTAAAATTTGCTACAGTTGCTGCCAGGAAGCAAAATTAGTTTGTAGAAAAAGCCAGTGGTATGTTCTCTTGTTGCTGTTGAGCAAACCAATGCCAGTATTACTGGCAAATGGGTGGTAAAATAGCAAATTATTGTGTATTTTATTTTGTTACACCATGTCATTGTTATTGCTGTGCTCCAGTTAACCCCTCAGTTCCCAGTTCAGGCTCAACTAGTCAGATTTAAAAAAAAATCATTTTTTTTATATTCTTTTATCAATTTTTTTCTATGCAGTTGACCACGGGGTCTGACTGTATCGTAAAAACAGAGCACACCATCTGATACCCGTGTTGAATAAAGGGAAGGAATTACCTTTCGATGAACCTGTTAACAGCATTACTTCCCTTTTAGTCTGACGACCAACTCGCTATCAGATACACGAGTACAGTGATCAGGTCACATTGCCAAAATTGCTGCTTTCAGAGTTGTTGTTGTTATTGTTATTATTATTATTATTATTATATTATCTTTTTTTAAGATGAAAAAATTTGTTAAAAAAAAGAAGCAATCAGAAAAAAAGGCTTTTCGCGTTTACTTTTGGACAGGAAAAATATGTTTAAAAATAGAAAGAAAAAATTCCCACGGATCTCATCCAAGTAAAAATAAAACCGAAGCGGATGAAACCACAAAAATGACATGTTTTCAACGTGGAATCAACGAAAGAATGTAAAATTTGCTACAGTTGCTGCCAGGAAGCAAAATTAGTTTGTAGAAAAAGCCAGTGGTATGTTCTCTTGTTGCTGTTGAGCAAACCAATGCCAGTATTACTGGCAAATGGGTGGTAAAATAGCAAATTATTGTGTATTTTATTTTGTTACGCCATGCCATTGTTATTGCTGTGCTCCAACTAACCCCCCAGTTCCCAGTTCAAGCTCAGCTAGTCAGATACAGAGCCGAACATGTCACTTCACTCACAATCATTGTAAATTAAGTTGTGATATGTGCATTTGTCTCTGGAGTATTGTTTTCGCTATTCTTATTGCATTGTATTTGGCTGATGATTACATTGTATTATCCCCCCTTTTGTTTTTGTTTAAAATATCTTCAGTCTTCCTCTGTGGCCATCATCCCGTTATTGTCATGTTTCATTGTTTCTATATGACTCAAAAGAGTTAATGGGAATAAACACATAGTCATTGTCATTGAATTTACTTAGTATTTTTGCAGTTGACCACAGAGTCCGGCTTTGCTTGAACTGTGTCGTAAAAATCAAATGTGTGTAAAGGGAAGGAACTATCTTTCGATAATCTTCCAGCGGATGAACCTGTTAGCAGGGTTATTTCCCTTCGTAAATAGTTGACCACGAGTCTTGACGCGTTTCTTACACTCTAGTTGGCACGGTTCTTGTAGGACACGCTAGGATGTGCGTCTCTTTTTTTTTTTCCCCCACCTTGCGGCAAGAGTGGCTAGGTTCTCGCGAGTCAAAGGCTAGGTAGCCTTTGGAGCAACCGTAATGCGAGGTCATGACGATAAAATAAGATAAGATAAGAATAACTTTATTATCTCCACCTGGAGAAATTTGGTCAGGTGCGTTATCACAACATAGACAGGTAAACAACATGGGGACCATAACTGTAAAAGCCAACAACAGCCCCTACAAATATTACGAAGATACAAATGTAAAAAATATCACATACATCGTTTCATACATATATCCACACACTGCAGGTAATAACTAGTATTCTTAATGTAAAAACAGAAAGAATTAAGAAACATTATTTGAATATAATTATAAACATAGCCTACTATACTGCACATTGATTATAATAGACAGATAAGATAAGAATAAAGATGAATTGCGGAAAACCACAACCATTTCTAAGCTTCTGTAAACAAAAAAAATTCTAGATTGACATTTCTTATGAATGGAATCAACATTTCTGTCAAAAGTCAGCTTATTGTCTAAGATGGTCCCTAAATATCTATATTCATTGACCCTCTCCACTGTTTGACCATCAATAAGAAGGTTAGCTACAGGCAAGGGGTCTTTCCGAAAATCTATTAACATTTCTTTTGTTTTGAATACGTTGAGATCCAGATAGTTTTTCTCACACCAGGAACAGAACTTTTTAATTTCACTAAAATAAATAGCATCAGAGTTGGACAGATCTTCAATTGCTGAATCATCAGAATATTTTATGACAGGAGTTTCCTCCGTGCCTCTGCAGTCATTTGTGTACAGTGTAAAAAGAACAGGGGATAGCACTGTACCTTGGGGTGCCACCTGCCATTCGTTTCATTGCGGATGTACCCCTCACCCTCGCCCCTCGCTCTTAAGGCATGCTCGTGATTAAGATACAGGTCTGCACTTCGCTCGAACTGTATCGACAGCAGTTAAAGCAGTTGAAGGGAATTAACTACATTTCGATACTCTATCCTGTAGACTTGGTTACTTCTCTTTTAGTTTTACGACTGAATACTTTTCTATTTTTCTAAAATATTATTTTTTAAATTTCATTTTATTTTATTTCTTTTAAGCATCGTAAAAATACAGCACACCATCTGATACCAGTGGTGATTAAGGGGAAGGAACTGCCTATCGATAATCTTCCAGGGGTTACTTCCCTTTTAGTTTGACGCCTTACTGGCAGTAAGAGACACGTGAACACTGACCAGGTCATATTCCAAAACAGCTACTTACGGCATTACAGGATTCCAGAAAGGTTGTTAGGGTTAGGGTTTTGAAGATTGTGGTGATGATGCTAAGCAGAATGAGGACACACAAACATGTGATGCAGCGTAATGATCCAATATCATTCTCCAACTGACTGCTCTATGCTCATCTACAGTATTTGAACTTATGGGTTCACAAATGTGCATTAGTTATGTGGCTGCTTTCCAATTAATGGATATGTGAAGTTTTCAGTGTTTTTGTTTTGTGGTGGTCTTGTGTATCAACAACCAGTGGTATGCTCTCGTGTGACATGGTTTTGTTGTGTAAGATTTTTTTTTTTCTCCATCCGATTTACTTCACCCTTCCAAGAGTGAAATATGGAAAACGTGACGGATACAGTGATAATGCAAAGCAGAATGAGGACACACAAACATGTGATGCAGCGTAATGATCCAATATCATTCTCCAACTGACTGCTATATGCTCATCTACAGTACCTAAATGCATGGGTTCATGAACGTGCAATTAGAGTATCTTTTCAAAAGTCTTATGTTGTAACCAGATTAGAATCTTTTGAATGTTGATGCTTCCAGTATGTAAATCTATACTCTTTTCACCACTGTTTCTGTTTCGTGATAGTTATGTATGAACGCCAAGTGGAATGCTCCTATAGCTGCTTGGTTACTGGTATGCAGAATGTTTACTCTTTTTCTCCTTTTAATGAATGTTTCCCTACCAAGGGTATGGTATGGTGGCGATACAAGGCAGTGCGAAGAAAGGCAAAATCATGAAATGTGATGTACAGTGATTGGTTCACATTTTCATTTGGACTGATATATGTCATCTTTCTTCATTTAATCTATGTCTTTCACCCTACCAAGCATGAAATATGGAAAACATGATGGATATGGTGATGATGCTAAGCAGAATGAGGACACACAAACATGTGATGCAGCGTAATGATCCAATATCATTCTCCAACTGACTGCTGTATGCTCATCTCTGGTATCTGAATGCATGGGTTCATAAATGTGCATTAGTTATGTGAGTGCTTTCCAATTAGTAGATATGTGAAATTTTCACTGTTGTGTGTTCTCGTGATTTGTTGTTGTTATACAAAATGTTTTGTTTTCTTTCTTCATCTTATCTACCCCTGTTTTTTCCCCACCGTTCTAAGAATGAAATATGGAAAATGTGACGGATACAGTGATGATGCTTAGCAGAATGAGGACACACAAACATGTGATGCAGCGTAATGATCCAATATCATTCTCCAACAAACTGCTATATGCTCATCTACAGTATCTGAATGCATGGGTACATAAATGTGCATTAGTTATCTGGCTGCTTTCCAATCAGCAGATCTGTATGGATTTCATCTGTTTTTGTTTTGTAGTAGTCTCGTAGATCAAGTGGTATGATCACTTGTGATTTGCCGTTGTTTTGCAAAATGTTTCGTTTTCTGTTTTCATCTACATTTCACCCCACCTTACAAGATTGATAACATAAGAATGAATTATCATCTCATTAAAAGAAATTACATCAGGTGCGGCAATGGATACAGTGATGATGCTAAGCAGAATGAGGACACACAAACATGTGATGCAGCGTAATGATCCAATATCATTCTCCAACTGACTGCTATATGCTCATCTACAGTATCTGAACGCATGGGTTCATGAACGTGCAATTAGAGTATTAGGGAATGCTCTTTTCAAAAGTCTTATGTTGTAACCAGATTAGAATCTTTTGAATGTTGATGCTTCCAGTCTGTAAATCTATACTCTTTTCACCACTGTTTCTGTTTCGTGATAGTTATGTATGAACGCCAAGTGGAATGCTCCTATAGCTGCTTGGTTACTGGTATGCAGAATGTTTACTGTTTTTCTCCTTTTAATGAATGTTCCCCTACCAAGGGTATGGTATGGTGGCTATACAAGGCAGTGCGAAGAAAGGCAAAATTATTAAATGTGATGTGCAGTGACTGGTTCACATTTTCATTTGGACTGCTATATGTCATCTTTCTTCATTTAATCTATGTCTTTGTCTTTCACACTACCAAGAATGAAATATGGAAAACGTGATGGATACGGTGATGATGTTAAGCAGAATGAGGACACACAAACATGTGATGCAGCGTAATGATCCAATATCATTCTCCAACTGACTGCTATATGCTCATCTACAGTATCTGAATGCATGGGTACATAAATGTGCATTAGTTATGTGGCTGCTTTCCAATCAGCAGATCTGTACGGATTTCATCTATTTTCGTTTTGTAGTAGTCTCGTGTATCAAGTGGTATGTTCTCTTGTGATTTGCTGTTGTTTTGCAAAATGTTTTGTTTTCTGTTTTCATCTTATCTACTTTTCACCCAACCTTACAAGAGTAATAACATAATGAATTATCATCTCATTAAAAGAAATTACATCATGTGCGGCAATGGATACAGTGATGATGCTAAGCAGAATGAGGACACACAAACATGTGATGCAGCGTAATGATCCAATATAATTCTCCAACTGACTGCTATATGCTCATCTCTGGTATCTGAATGTATGGGTTCATAAATGTGCATTAGTTATGTGGGTGCTTTCCAATGAGTAGATCTGTACGGGTTTCAGTGTTTTTGTTTTGCGGTGGTCTTGTGTAGAAACAGTGGTATGTCAGTCAGTAGCCATTGTCACGTTCTTTTCAGACTGTTTGGTTATTGTTATGCAAAATGTTCTGTCCAGGCGGATTTGACTCAGCAATAGTTGTCTGAGTAACTACCAGCTGAGCAGACTCAGCAAGAGCTGGCTGAGTAGTCTGGAGAGTCCCAGACAGGTGCTGAGCACACTCCACAGCCAGAGGTAAGAGACGTCTTCGTAAGTTTACTCAATACTGTTGTTTTTTGTTGTTGCTGTTATGTGTGTACAACTTATCATAGCGGAGTTATCCGTCTTGTCTGGACTGTACGTTTCTGAATTCTATATAGTCAGCAGCCATTGTCACGTTCTTTTGAGACTGTTTGGTCATTGTCACGCAAAATGTTTTGTCTTCTTTCTTAATGTAATCTGTGTCTTCTTTCTTAATGTAATCTGTCTTTCACCCTACCAAGAATGAAATGTGAAAAACGTGACGGATACGGTGATGATGTAAAGCAGAATGAGGACACACAAACATGTGATGCAGCGTAATGATCCAATATCATTCTCCAACTGACTGCTATATGCTCATCTACAGTATCTGAATGCATGGGTACATAAGTTGCATTATAAGCATTAGTTATGTGGGTACTTTCCAATTAGTAGATATGTGAAATTTTCACTGTTTTTGTTTTGTGGTGGTCTAGTGTATCAAGTGGTGTGTTCTCGTGATTTGTTGTTGTTATGGAAAATGTTTTTTTCTTTCTTCATCTTGTCTACCCCTGTTTTTTCCCCACTGTTCTAAGAATGAAGTATGGAAAACGTGACGGATACAGTGATGATGCTTAGCAAAATGAGGACACAAACATGTGATGCAGCGTAATGATCCAATATCATTCTCCAACTGACTGCTATATGCTGATCTACAGTATCTGAACGCATGTGTTCATGATAGTGCAATTAGAGTATTAGGGAATGCTCTTTTCAAAAGTTTTAATGTTGGAACCAGATTAGAATCTTTTGAATGTTGATGCTTACAGTCTGTAAATCTATACTCTTTTCACCACTGTTTCTGTTTTGCGATAGTTATGTATGAACGCCAAGTGGAATGCTCCTATAGCTGCTTGGTTACTGGTATGCAGAATGTTTACTCTTTTTCTCCTTTTAATGAATGTTTCCCTACCAAGGGTATGGTATGGTGGCGATACAAGGCAGTGCGAAGAAAGGCAAGATCATGAAATGTGATGTACAGTGATTGGTTCACATTTTCATTTGGATTGCTATATGTCATCTTTCTTCATGTAATCTATGTCTTTCACACTACCAAGAATGAAATATGGAAAACGTGACGGATATGGTGATGATGTTAAGCAGAATGAGGACACACAAACATGTGATGCAGCGTAATGATCCAATATCATTCTCCAACTGACTGCTATATGCTCATCTACAGTATCTGAATGCATGGGTTTGTAAATGTGCATTAGTTATGTGGCTGCTTTCCAATCAGCAGATCTGTACGGATTTCATCTATTTTCGTTTTGTAGTAGTCTCGTGTATCAAGTGGTATGTTCTCTTGTGATTTGCTGTTGTTTTGCAAAATGTTTTGTTTTCTGTTTTCATCTTATCTACTTTTCACCCCACCTTACAAGAGTAATAACATAATGAATTATCATCTCATTAAAAGAAATTACATCATGTGCGGCAATGGATACAGTGATGCAGCGTAATGATCCAATATCATTCTCCAACTGACTGCTATATGCTCATCTCTGGTATCTGAATGCATTGGTACATAAATGTGCATTAGTTATGTGGCTGCTTTCCAATCAGCAGATCTGTACGGATTTCATCTGTTTTTGTTTTGTAGTAGTCTCGTGTATCAAGTGCTATGATCTCTTGTGATTTGCCGTTGTTTTGCAAATGTTTCGTTTTCTCTTTTCATCTTATCTACTTTTCACCCAGCCTCACAAGAGTGATAAGATAAGAATGAATTATCTCATGAAGAGAAATTACATCAGGTGCTGAATGAGGACACACAAACATGTGATGCAGCGTAATGATCCAATATCATTCTCCAACTGACTGCTATATGCTCATCTCTGGTATCTGAATACACGGGTTCATGAATGTGCATTAGTTATGTGGGTGCTTTCCAATTAGTAGATATGTGAAATTTTCACGGTTTTTGTTTTGTGGTGATCTAGTGTATCAAGTGGTGTGTTCTCGTGATTTGTTGTTGTTATGTAAAATGTTTTTTTCTTTCTTCATCTTATCTACCCCTGTTTTTTCCCCCACTGTTCTAAGAATGAAGTATGGAAAACGTGACGGAGACAGTGATGATTCTTAGCAGAATGAGGACACACAAACATGTGATGCAGCGTAATGATCCAATATCATTCTCCAACTGACTGCTATATGCTCTTCTACAGTACCTGAATGTATGGGTACATAAATGTGCATTAGTTATGTGGGTGCTTTCCAATTAGTAGATCTGTACAGATTTCACTGTTTTTGTTTTGTGGTGATCTTGTGTATCAACAACCAGTGGTATGCTCTCTTGTGACATGGTTTTGCTATGTAAGATTTTTTTTCTCCATCCGATTTACTTTTTTCTCACCCTTCCAAGAATGAAATATGGAAAACATGACGGATATAGTGATGATGCTTAGCAGAATGAGGACACACAAACATGTGATGCAGCGTAATGATCCAATATCATTCTCCAACTGACTGCTATATGCTCATCTACAGTATCTGAACGCATGGGTTCATGAACGTGCAATTAGAGTATTAGGGAATGCTCTTTTCAAAAGCCTTATGTTGTAACTAGATTAGAATCTTTTGAATGTTGATGCTTCCAGTCTGTAAATCTATACTCTTTTCACCACTGTTTCTGTTTCGTGATAGTTATGTATGAACGCCAAGTGGAATGCTCCTATAGCTGCTTGTTTACTGGTATGCAGAATGTTTACTCTTTTTCTCCTTTTAATGAATGTTCCCCTACCAAGGGTATGGTATGGTGGCGATACAAGGCAGTGCGAAGAAAGGCAGAATCATGAAATGTGATGTACAGTGATTGGTTCACATTTTCATTTGGACTGCTGTATGTCATCTTTCTTCATTTAATCTGTCATTCACATTACCAAGAGTATGATGATGCTAAGCAGAATGAGGACACACAAACATGTGATGCAGCGTAATGATCCAATATCATTCTCCAACTGACTGCTCTATGCTCATCTATAGTATCTGAATGCATGGGTACATAAATGTGCATTAGTTATGTGGCTGCTTTCCAATCAGCAGATCTGTACGGATTTCATCCGTTTTTGTGTTGTTGTAGTCTCGTGTATCAAGTGGTATGATCTCTTGTGATTTGCCGTTGTTTTGCAAATGTTTCGTTTTCTGTTTTCATCTACATTTCACCCCACCTTAGAACAGTGATAACATAAGAATGAATTATCATCTCATTAAAAGAAATTACATCAGGTGCGGCAATGGATACAGTGATGATGCTAAGCAGAATGAGGACACACAAACATGTGATGCAGCGTAATGATCCAATATCATTCTCCAACTGACTGCTGTATGCTCATCTACAGTATCTGAATGCATGGGTTCATAAATGTGCATTAGTTATGTGGGTGCTTTCTAATTAGTAGATATATGAAATTTTCACTGTTTTTGTTTTGTGGTGGTCTAGTGTATCAAGTGGTGTGTTCTCGTGATTTGTTGTTGTTATGGAAAGTGTTTTTTTTTTTCTTTCTTCATCTTATCTACCCCTGTTTTTCCTCACTGTTCTAAGAATGAAGTATGGAAAATGTGACGGATACAGTGATGATGCTAAGCAGAATGAGGACACACAAACACGTGATGCAGCGTAATGATCCAATATCATTCTCCAACTGACTGCTATATGCTCATCTTTGGTATCTGAATGCACTGGTACATAAATGTGCATTAGTTATGTGGGTGCTTTCCAATTAGTAGATCTGTACAGATTTCACTGTTTTTGTTTTGTGGTGATCTTGTGTATCAACAACCAGTGGTATGCTCTCTTGTGACATGGTTTTGCTATGTAAGATTTTTTTTTCTCCATCCGATTTACTTTTTTCTCACCCTTCCAAGAATGAAATATGGAAAACATGACGGATACAGTGATGATGCTTAGCAGAATGAGGACACACAAACATGTGATGCAGCGTAATGATCCAATATCATTCTCCAACTGACTACTATATGCTCATCTACAGTATCTGAACGCATGGGTTCATGAACGTGCAATTAGAGTATTAGGGAATGCTCTTTTTAAAAGTCTTATGTTGTAACCAGATTAGAATCTTTTGAATGTTGATGCTTCCAGTATGTAAATCTATACTCTTTTCACCACTGTTTCTGTTTCGTGATAGTTATGTATGAACGCCAAGTGGAATGCTCCTATAGCTGCTTGGTTACTGGTATGCAGAATGTTTACTGTTTTTCTCCTTTTAATGAATGTTTCCCTACCAAGGGTATGGTATGGTGGCTATACAAGGCAGTGCGAAGAAAGCCAAAAACATGAAATGTGATGTACAGTGATTGGTTCACATTTTCATTTGGACTGCTATATGTCATCTTTCTTCATTTAATCTATGTCTTTCACACTACCAAGAATGAAATATGGAAAACGTGACGGATACGGTGATGATGTTAAGCAGAATGAGGACACACAAACATGTGATGCAGCGTAATGATCCAATATCATTCTCCAACTGACTGCTATATGCTCATCTACAGTATCTGAATGCATGGGTTCATAAATGTGCATTAGTTATGTGGCTGCTTTCCAATCAGCAGATCTGTACGGATTTCATCTATTTTCGTTTTGCAGTAGTCTCGTGTATCAAGTGGTATGTGCTCTTGTGATTTGCTGTTGTTTTGCAAAATGTTTTGTTTTCTGTTTTCATCTTATTTACTTTTCACCCCACCTTACAAGAGTAATAACAATGAATTATCATCTCATTAAAAGAAATTACATCATGTGCGGCAATGGATACAGTGATGATGCTAAGCAGAATGAGGACACACAAACATGTGATGCAGCGTAATGATCCAATATCATTCTCCAACTGACTGCTATATGCTCATCTCTGGTATCTGAATGTATGGGTTCATAAATGTGCATTAGTTATGTGGGTGCTTTCCAATTAGTAGATCTGTACGGGTTTCAGTGTTTTTGTTTTGCAGTGGTCTCGTGTAGAAACAGTGGTATGTCAGTCAGTTGCCATTGTCACGTTCTTTTCAGACTGTTTGGTTATTGTTATGCAAAATGTTCTGTCCAGGCGGATTTGACTCAGCAATAGTTGTCTGAGTAACTCCCAGCTGAGCAGACTCAGCAAGAGCTGGTTGAGCAGTCTGGAGAGTCCCAGACAGGTGCTGAGCACACTCCACAGCCAGAGGTAAGAGACGTCTTCATAAATTTACTCAATACTGTTGTTTTTTGTTGTTGCTGTTATGCATGTGCAGCTTATCATAGCGGAGTTATCTGTCTTGTCTGGACTGTACGTTTCTGAATTCTATATCGTCAACAGCCATTGTCACGTTCTTTTGAGACTGTTTGGTCATTGTCATGCAAAATGTTTTGTCTTCTTTCTTCATGTAATCTGTGTCTTCTTTCTTAATGTAATCTGTCTTTCACCCTACCAAGAATGAAATGTGAAAAACGTGACGGATACGGTGATGATGTAAAGCAGAATGAGGACACACAAACATGTGATGCAGCGTAATGATCCAATATCATTCTCCAACTGACTGCTATATGCTCATCTACAGTATCTGAATGCACTGGTACATAAATGTGCATTGGTTATGTGGCTGCTTTCCAATCAGCAGATCTGTACAGATTTCATCTGTTTTTGTTTTGTAGTAGTCTCGTGTATCAAGTGGTATGTTCTCTTGTGATTTGCCGTTGTTTTGGAAATGTTTCGTTTTCTGTTTTCATCTTATCTACTTTTCACCCCACCTTACAAGAGTAATAACATGCTCATCTGCAGTATCTGAACGCATGGGTTAATGAACGTGCAATTAGAGTATTAGGGAATGCTCTTTTCAAAAGCTTTATGTTGTAACCAGTTTAGAATCTTTTGAATGTTGATGCTTCCAGTATGTAAATCTATACTCTTTTCACCACTGTTTCTGTTTCGTGATAGTTATATATGAACGCCAAGTGGAATGCTCCTATAGCTGCTTGGTTACTGGTATGCAGAATGTTTACTGTTTTTCTCCTTTTAATGAATGTTCCCCTACCAAGGGTATGGTATGGTGGCGATACAAGGCAGTGCGAAGAAAGGCAAAATCATGAAATGTGATGTACAGTGATTGGTTCACATTTTCATTTGGACTGCTGTATGTCATCTTTCTTCATTTAATCTATGTCATCCACACTACCAAGAGTGAAATGTGGAAAACGTGACTGCTATGGTGATGATGCTAAGCAGAATGAGGACACACAAACATGTGATGCAGCGTTATGATCCAATATCATTCTCCAACTGACTGCTATATGCTCATCGTTGGTATCTGAATGCACGGGTACATAAATGTGCATTAGTTATGTGTGTGCTTTCCAATTAGTAGATATGTGAAATTTTCACTGTATTTGTTTTGTGGTGGTGTAGTGTATCAAGTGGTGTGTTCTCGTGATTTGTTGTTGTTATGCAAAATGTTTTGTTTTCTTTCTTCATCTGATCTACCCCTGTTTTTTCCCCACCGTTCTAAGAATGAATTATGGAAAATGTGACGGATACAGTGATGATGCTTAGCAGAATGAGGACACACAAACATGTGATGCAGCGTAATGATCCAACATCATTCTCCAACTGACTACTATATGCTCATCTACTGTATCTGAACGCATGGGTTCATGAACGTGCAATTTGAGTATTAGGAAATGCTCTTTTCAAAAGTCTTATGTTGTAACCAGATTAGAATCTTTTGAATGTTGATGCTTCCAGTATGTAAATCTATACTCTTTTCACCACTGTTTCTGTTTTGTGATAGTTATGTATGAACGCCAAGTGGAATGCTCCTATAGCTGCTTGGTTACTGGTATGCAGAATGTTTACCCTTTTTCTCCTTGAAGTCAGCAGCCATTGTCACGTGCTTTGGAGACTGTTTGGTCACTGTCATGCAAAATGTTTTGTCTTCTTTCTTCATGTAATCTGTCTTCTTACTTCATGTAATCTGTGTCTTCTTACTTCATGTAATCTGTGTCTTCTTTCTTCATGTAATCTGTGTCTTTTACCATACCAAGAATGTAATCTGTCTTTCTTCATGTAACGTCTTTCACCATACCAAGAATGAAATATGGAAAACGTGACGGATACAGTGATAACGCAAAGCAGAATGAGGACACACAAACATGTGATGCAGTGTAATGATCCAGTATGATTCTCCAACTGACTACTATATGCTCATCTACAGTATCTGAACGCATGGGTTCATGAACGTGCAATTAGAGTATTAGGGAATGCTCTTTTCAAAAGTCTTATGTTGTAACCAGATTAGAATCTTTTGAATGTTGATGCTTCCAGTATGTAAATCTATACTCTTTACTCCACTGTTTCTGTTTCGTGATAGTTATGTATGAACGCCAAGTGGAATGCTCCTATAGCTGCTTGGTTACTGGTATGCAGAATGTTTACTGTTTTTCTCCTTTTAATGAATCTTCTCCTACCAAGGGTATGGTATGGTGGCTATACAAGGCACTGCGAAGAAAGGCAAAATCATGAAAATTAATGTGATGTACAGTGATTGGTTCACAGTTTCATTTGGACTGCTATATGTCATCTTTCTTTATTTAATCTATGTCATTCACACTACCAAGAGTGAAATGTGGAAAACGTGACTGATATGGTGATGATGCAAAGCAGAATGAGGACACACAAACATGTGATGCAGCGTAATGATCCAATATCATTCTCCAACTGACTGCTATATGCTCATCTACAGTATCTGAATGCACGGGTACATAAATGTGCATTAGTTAAGTGGCTGCTTTCCAATCAGCAGACCTGTACGGATTTCATTGTTTTTGTGTTGTTGTAGTCTCGTGTATCAAGTGGTATGATCTCTTGTGATTTGCCGTTGTTTTGCAAATGTTTCGTTTTCTGTTTTCATCTACATTTCACCCCACCTTACAAGATTGATAACATAAGAATGAATTATCATCTCATTAAAAGAAATTACATCGGGTGCAGCAATGGATACAGTGATGATGCAAAGCAGAATGAGGACACACAAACATGTGATGCAGCGTAATGATCCAATATCATTCTCCAACTGACTGCTATATGCTCATCTACAGTATCTGAATGCATGGGTACATAAATGTGCATTAGTTATGTGGCTGCTTTCCAATCAGCAGATCTGTACGGATTTCATCCGTTTTTGTTTTGTTGTAGTCTCGTGTATCAAGTGGTATGATCTCTTGTGATTTGCCGTTGTTTTGCAAATGTTTCGTTTTCTGTTTTCATCTTATATACTTTTCACCCCACCTTACAACAGTGATAACATAAGAATGAATTATCTCATTAAGAGAAATTACATCAGGTGCGGCAATGGATACAGTGATGATGCTAAGCAGAATGAGGACACACAAACATGTGATGCAGCGTAATGATCCAATATCATTCTCCAACTGACTGCTATATGCTCATCTACAGTATCTGAACGCATGGGTTCATGAACGTGCAATTAGAGTATTAGGGAATGCTCTTTTCAAAAGTCTTATGTTGTAACCAGATTAGAATCTTTTGAATGTTGATGCTTCCAGTATGTAAATCTATACTCTTTTCACCACTGTTTCTGTTTCGTGATAGTTATGTATGAACGCCAAGTGGAATTCTCCTATAGCTGCTTGGTTACTGGTATGCAGAATGTTTACTGTTTTTCTCCTTTTAATGAATGTTCCCCTACCAAGGGTATGGTATGGTGGCGATACAAGGCAGTGCGAAGAAAGGCAAAATCATGAAATGTGATGTACAGTGATTGGTTCACATTTTCATTTGGACTGCTATATGTCATCTTTCTTCATTTAATCTGTCATTCACATTACCAAGAGTATGATGATGCTAAGCAGAATGAGGACACACAAACATGTGATGCAGCGTAATGATCCAATATCATTCTCCAACTGACTGCTATATGCTCATCTACAGTATCTGAATGCATGGGTACATAAATGTGCATTAGTTATGTGGCTGCTTTCCAATGAGCAGATCTGTACGGATTTCATCTGTTTTTGTTTTGTAGTAGTCTCATGTATCAAGTGGTATGATCTCTTGTGATTTGCCATTGTTTTGCAAATGTTTCGTTTTCTCTTTTCATCTTATCTGCTTTTCAGCCCACCTTACAAGAGTGATAACATAAGAATGAATTATCTCATTAAGAGAAATTGCATCAGGTGCGGCAATGGATACAGTGATGATGCAAAGCAGAATGAGGACACACAAAAATGTGATGCAGCGTAATGATGCAATATCATTCTCCAACTAACTGCTAAATGCTCATCTCTGGTATCTGAATGCATGGATTCATCAATGTGCATAAGTTATGTGGGTACTTTCCAATTAGTAGATATGTGAAATTTTCACTGGTTTTGTTTTGTGGTGGTCTAGTGTATCAAGAGGTGTGTTCTCGTGATTTGTTGTTTTATGCAAAATGTTTTTTTTTTTCTTCATTTTATCTACCCCTGTTTTTCCCCCACTGTTCTAAGAATGAAGTATGGAAAACGTGACGGATACAGTGATGATGCTTAGCAGAATGAGGACACACAAACATGTGATGCAGCGTAATGATCCAATATCATTCTCCAACTGACTGCTATATGCTCATCTACAGTATCTGAATGCACTGGTACATAAATGTGCATTGGCTATGTGGCTGCTTTCCAATCAGCAGATCTGTACGGATTTCATCTGTTTTTGTTTTGTAGTAGGCTCATGTATCAAGTGGTATGTTCCCTTGTGATTTACCGTTTTGCAAATGTTCAGTTTTCTGTTTTCATCTTATCATCTAGTTTTCACCCAACCTTACAAGAGTGATAACAAGAATGAATTATCATCTCATTAAGAGAAATTACATCAGGTGCAGCAATGGATACAGTGATGATGCAAAGCAGAAATGAGGACACACAAAAATGTGATGCAGCGTAATGATCCAATATCATTCTCCAACTGACTGCTATATGCTTATCTACAGTATGTGAATGCACTGGTAGATAAATGTTCATTAGTTATGTGGCTGCTTTCCAATCAGCAGATCTGTACGGATTCCATCTGTTTTTGTTTTGTAGTAGTCTCGTGTATCAAGTGGTATGATCTCTTGTGATTTACCGTTGTTTTGCAAAATGTTTCGTTTTCTGTTTTCATCTTATCTACTTTTCACCCCACCTTACAACAGTGATAACATAAGAAAGTATTATAATTTTATTAAAAGAAATTACACTAGGTGCGGCAATGGATACAGTGATGATGCAAAGCAGAATGAGGACACACAAACATGTGATGCAGCGTAATGATCCAATATCATTCTCCAACTGACTGCTATATGCTCATCTCTGGTATCTGAATGCACGGGTTCATAAATGTGCATTAGTTATGTGGGTGCTTTCCAATTAGTAGATATGTGAAATTTTCACTGGTTTTGTTTTGTGGTGGTCTAGTGTATCAAGTGGTGTGTTCTCGTGATTTGTTGTTGTTATGCAAAATGTTTTTTTTCTTTCTTCATCTTATCTACCCCTGTTTTTTCCCCACCGTTCTAAGAATGAAATATGGAAAACGTGACGGATACAGTGATGATGCTAAGCAGAATGAGGGCACACAAACATGTGATGCAGCGTAATGATCCAATATCATTCTCCAACTGACTGCTATATGCTCATCTACAGTATCTGAATGCACGGGTACATAAATGTGCATTAGTTATGTGGCTGCTTTCCAATCAGCAGATCTGTACGGATTTCATCTGTTTTTGTTTTGTAGTAGTCTCGTGTATCAAGTGGTATGTTCTCTTGTGATTTGCCGTTGTTTTGCAAATGTTTCGTTTTCTGTTTTCATCTTATCTACTTTTCACCCAACCTTACAAGAGTGATAACATAAGAATGAATTATCATCTCATGAAGAGAAATTACATCAGTTGCGGCAACGGATACAGTGATGATGCAAAGCAGAATGAGGACACACAAACATGAGATGCAGCGTAATGATCCAATATCATTCTCCAACTGACTGCTATATGCTCATCTGCAGTATCTGAACGCATGGGTTAATGAACGTGCAATTAGAGTATTAGGGAATGCTCTTTTCAGAAGCCTTATGTTGTAACCAGATTAGAATCTTTTGAATGTTGATGCTTCCAGTATGTAAATCTATACTCTTTTCACCACTGTTTCTGTTTTGCGATAGTTATGTATGAACGCCAAGTGGAATGCTCCTATAGCTGCTTGGTTACTGGTATGCAGAATGTTTACTCTTTTTCTCCTTTTAATGAATGTTTCCCTACCAAGGGTATGGTATGGTGGCGATACAAGGCAGTGCGAAGAAAGGCAAAATCATGAAATGTGATGTACAGTGATTGGTTCACATTTTCATTTGGACTGCTATATGTCATCTTTCTTCATTTAATCTGTCATTCACATTACCAAGAGTATGATGATGCTAAGCAGAATGAGGACACACAAACATGTGATGCAGCGTAATGATCCAATATCATTCTCCAACTGACTGCTATATGCTCATCTACAGTATCTGAATGCATGGGTACATAAATGTGCATTAGTTATGTGGCTGCTTTCCAATGAGCAGATCTGTACGGATTTCATCTGTTTTTGTTTTGTAGTAGTCTCATGTATCAAGTGGTATGATCTCTTGTGATTTGCCATTGTTTTGCAAATGTTTCGTTTTCTCTTTTCATCTTATCTGCTTTTCAGCCCACTTTACAACAGTGATAACATAAGAATGAATTATCTCATTAAGAGAAATTACATCAGGTGCGGCAATGGATACAGTGATGATGCAAAGCAGAATGAGGACACACAAAAATGTGATGCAGCGTAATGATCCAATATCATTCTCCAACTGACTGCTATATGCTCATCTCTGGTATCTGAATACATGGGTTCATAAATGTGCATTAGTTATGTGGTTGCTTTCCAATTAGTAGATATGTGAAATTTTCACTGTTTTTGTTTTGTGGTGGTCTAGTGTATCAAGAGGTGTGTTCTCGTGATTTGTTGTTGTTATGCAAAATGTTTTTTTTCTTTCTTCATCTTATCTACCCCTGTTTTTTCCGCACCGTTCTAAGAATGAAATATGGAAAACGTGACGGATACAGTGATGATGCTAAGCAGAATGAGGACACACAAACACGTGATGCAGCGTAATGATCCAATATCATTCTCCAACTGACTGCTATATGCTCATCTACAGTATCTGAACGCATGGGTTCGTAAATGTTCATTGGTCATGTGGTTGTTTTCCAGTTAGTAGATCTGTACGGATTTCACTGTTTTTGTTTTGTGATGGTCTTGTGTAGCAACAGTGGTATGTTAGTCAGTAGCCATTGTCACGTTCTTTGCAGACTGTTTGGTTATTGTTATGGAAAATTTTCTGTCCAGGTGGATCTGACTCAGCAACAGTTGTCTGAGTAACTCCCAGCTGAGCAGACTCAGCAAGAGCTGGCTGAGCAATCGGGCGAGTCCCAGACAGGTGCTGAGCACACTCCACAGCCAGAGGTAAGAGACGTCTTCATATGTTTACTCAATACTGTTGTTTTTTGTTGTTCTGTTATGTGTGTGCAGCTTATCATAGTGGAGTTATCTGTCTTGTCTGGACTGTACGTTTCTGAATTCTATATAGTCAGCAGCCATTGTCACGTTCTTTTGAGCCAGTTTGGTCATTGTCATGCAAACTGTTTTGTCTTCTTTCTTCATGTAATCTATGTCTTCTTTCTTCATTTAATCTGTGGCTTCTTTCTTAATGTAATCTGTCTTTCACCCTACCAAGAATGAAATGTGGAAAACGTGACGGATACGGTGATGATGTAAAGCAGAATGAGGACACACAAACATGTGATGCAGCGTAATGATCCAATATCATTCTCCAACTGACTGCTATATGCTTATCTACAGTATCTGAATGCACTGGTAGATAAATGTTCATTAGTTATGTGGCTGCTTTCCAATCAGCAGATCTGTACGGATTCCATCTGTTTTTGTTTTGTAGTAGTCTCGTGTATCAAGTGGTATGATCTCTTGTGATTTACCGTTGTTTTGCAAAATGTTTCGTTTTCTGTTTTCATCTTATCTACTTTTCACCCCACCTTACAACAGTGATAACATAAGAAAGTATTATAATTTTATTAAAAGAAATTACACTAGGTGCGGCAATGGATACAGTGATGATGCAAAGCAGAATGAGGACACACAAACATGAGATGCAGCGTAATGATCCAATATCATTCTCCAACTGACTGCTATATGCTCATCTGCAGTATCTGAACGCATGGGTTAATGAACGTGCAATTAGAGTATTAGGGAATGCTCTTTTCAGAAGCCTTATGTTGTAACCAGATTAGAATCTTTTGAATGTTGATGCTTCCAGTATGTAAATCTATACTCTTTTCTCCACTGTTTCTGTTTCGTGATAGTTATGTATGAACGCCAAGTGGAATGCTCCTATAGCTGCATGGTTACTGGTATGCAGAATGTTTACTGTTTTTCTCCTTTTAATGAATGTTTCCCTACCAAGGGTATGGTATGGTGGCGATACAAGGCAGTGCGAAGAAAGGCAAAATCATGAAATGTGATGTACAGTGATTGGTTCACATTTTCATTTGGACTGCTATATGTCATCTTTCTTCATTTAATCTGTCATTCACACTACCAAGAGTGAAATGTGGAAAACGTGACTGATATGGTGATGATGCTAAGCAGAATGAGGACACACAAACATGTGATGCAGCGTAATGATCCAATATCATTCTCCAACTGACTGCTATATGCTCATCTACAGTATCTGAATGCATGGGTTCATAAATGTGCATTAGTTATGTGGCTGCTTTCCAGTCAGCAGATCTGTACGGATTTCATCTGTTTTTGTTTTGTAGTAGTCTCGTGTATCAAGTGGAATGATCTCTTGTGATTTACCGTTGTTTTGCAAAATGTTTCGTTTTCTGTTTTCATCTTATCTACATTTCACCCCACCTTACAACAGTGATAACATAAGAATGAATTATCTCATTAAAAGAAATTACATCAGGTACGGCAATGGATACAGTGATGATGCAAAACAGAATGAGGACACACAAACATGTGATGCAGCGTTATGATCCAATATCATTCTCCAACTGACTGCTATATGCTCATCTCTGGTATCTGAATGCATGGGTTCATAAATGTGCATTAGTTATGTGGGTGCTTTCCAATTAGTAGATATGTGAAATTTTCACTGTTTTTGTTTTGTGGTGGTCTAGTGTATCAAGTGGTGTGTTCTCGTGATTTGTTGTTATGCAAAATGTTTTTTTTCTTTCTTCATCTTATCTACCCCTGTTTTTTCCCCACCGTTCTAAGAATGAAATATGGAAAACGTGACGGATACAGCGATGATGCTAAGCAGAATGAGGGCACACAAACATGTGATGCAGCGTAATGATCCAATATAATTCTCCAACTTACTGCTATATGCTCATCTACAGTATCTGAATGCACGGGTGCATAAATGTGCATTGGTCACGTGGCTTTGTTCCAGTTAGTATATCTGTACGGATTTCAGTTTTTGTTTTGTGATGGTCTTGTGTAGCAACAGTGTTATGTTAGTCAGTAGCCATTGTCACGTTCTTTTCAGACTGTTTGGTTATCGTTATGCAAAATGTTCTGTCCAGGTGGATCTGACTCAGCAACAGTTGTCTGAGCAACTCCCAGCTGAGGAGACTCAGCAAGAGCTGGCTGAGTAGTCGGGAGAGTCCCAGACAGGTGCTGAGCACACTCCACAGCAACAGGTAAGAGACGTCTTCATATGTTTACTCAATACTGTTGTTTTTTGTTGTTGCTGTTATGTGTGTGCAGCAGAGTTATCTGTCTTGTCTGGACTGTACGTTTCTGAATTCTATATAGTCAGCAGCCATTGTCACGTTCTTTTGAGACTGTTTGGTCATTGTCATGAAAAATGTTTTGTCATCTTTTTTCATGTAATGTCTTCTTTCTTCATGTAATCTGTCTTTCTTCATGTAACGTCTTTCACCATACCAAGAATGAAATATGGAAAACGTGACGGATACAGTGATAATGCAAAGCAGAATGAGGACACACAAACATGTGATGCAGTGTAATGATCCAGTATCATTCTCCAACTGACTACTATATGCTCATCTACAGTATCTGAACGCATGGGTTCATGAACGTGCAATTAGAGTATTAGGGAATGCTCTTTTCAAAAGTCTTATGTTGTAACCAGATTAGAATCTTTTGAATGTTGATGCTTCCAGTATGTAAATCTATACTCTTTACTCCACTGTTTCTGTTTCGTGATAGTTATGTATGAACGCCAAGTGGAATGCTCCTATAGCTGCTTGGTTACTGGTATGCAGAATGTTTACTGTTTTTCTCCTTTTAATGAATCTTCTCCTACCAAGGGTATGGTATGGTGGCTATACAAGGCACTGCGAAGAAAGGCAAAATCATGAAAATTAATGTGATGTACAGTGATTGGTTCACAGTTTCATTTGGACTGCTATATGTCATCTTTCTTTATTTAATCTATGTCATTCACACTACCAAGAGTGAAATGTGGAAAACGTGACTGATATGGTGATGATGCTAAGCAGAATGAGGACACACAAACATGTGATGCAGCATAATGATCCAATATCATTCTCCAACTGACTGCTCTATGCTCATCTACAGTATCTGAATGCACGGGTACATAAATGTGCATTAGTTAAGTGGCTGCTTTCCAATCAGCAGACCTGTACGGATTTCATTGTTTTTGTGTTGTTGTAGTCTCGTGTATCAAGTGGTATGATCTCTTGTGATTTGCCGTTGTTTTGCAAATGTTTCGTTTTCTGTTTTCATCTACATTTCACCCCACCTTAGAACAGTGATAACATAAGAATGAATTATCATCTCATTAAAAGAAATTACATCAGGTGCGGCAATGGATACAGTGATGATGCTAAGCAGAATGAGGACACACAAACATGTGATGCAGCGTAATGATCCAATATCATTCTCCAACTGACTGCTATATGCTCATCTCTGGTATCTGAATGCATGGGTTCATAAATGTGCATTAGTTATGTGGGTGCTTTCTAATTAGTAGATATATGAAATTTTCACTGTTTTTGTTTTGTGGTGGTCTAGTGTATCAAGTGGTGTGTTCTCGTGATTTGTTGTTGTTGTGCAAAATGGTTTTTTTTCTTTCTTCATCTTATCTACCCCTGTTTTTCCCCACTGTTCTAAGAATGAAGTATGGAAAATGTGACGGATACAGTGATGATGCTAAGCAGAATGAGGACACACAAACACGTGATGCAGCGTAATGATCCAATATCATTCTCCAACTGACTGCTATATGCTCATCTACAGTATCTGAACGCATGGGTTCATGAACGTGCAATTAGAGTATTAGGGAATGCTCTTTTCAAAAGTCTTATGTTGTAACCAGATTAGAATCTTTTGAATGTTGATGCTTCCAGTATGTAAATCTATACTCTTTTCACCACTGTTTCTGTTTCGTGATAGTTATGTATGAACGCCAAGTGGAATGCTCCTATAGCTGCATGGTTACTGGTATGCAGAATGTTTACTGTTTTTCTCCTTTTAATGAATGTTCCCCTAACAAGGGTATGGTATGGTGGCGATACAAGGCAGTGCGAAGAAAGGCAAAATCATGAAATGTGATGTACAGTGATTGGTTCACATTTTCATTTGGACTGCTATATGTCATCTTCCTTCATTTAATCTGTCATTCACACTACCAAGAGTGAAATGTGGAAAACGTGACTGACATGGTGATGATGCTAAGCAGAATGAGGACACACAAACATGTGATGCAGCGTAATGATCCAATATCATTCTCCAAATGACTGCTATATGCTCATCTACAGTATCTGAATGCATGGGTTCATAAATGTGCATTAGTTATGTGGCTGCTTTCCAGTCAGCAGATCTGTACGGATTTCATCTGTTTTTGTTTTGTAGTAGTCTCGTGTATCAAGTGGAATGATCTCTTGTGATTTACCGTTGTTTTGCAAAATGTTTCGTTTTCTGTTTTCATCTTATCTACTTTTCACCCAACCTTACAAGAGTGATAACATAAAAATGAAATATCATCTCATTAAAAGAAATTACATCAGGTGCGGCAATGGATACAGTGATGATGCAAAGCAGAATGAGGACACACAAACATGTGATGCAGCGTAATGATCCAATATCATTCTCCAACTGACTGCTATATGCTCATCTCTGGTATCTGAATGCATGGGTTCATAAATGTGCATTAGTTATGTGGGTGCTTTCCAATTAGTAGATATGTGAAATTTTCACTGTTTTTGTTTTGTGGTGGTCTAGTGTATCAAGTGGTGTGTTCTCGTGATTTGTTGTTATGCAAAATGTTTTGTTTTCTTTCTTCATCTTATCTACCCCTGTTTTTTCCGCACTGTTCTAAGAATGAAGTATGGAAAACGTGACGGATACAGTGATGATGCTAAGCAGAATGGGGACACACAAACATGTGATG
Source organism: Babylonia areolata (assembly GCF_041734735.1). Lineage (NCBI taxonomy): Eukaryota > Metazoa > Mollusca > Gastropoda > Neogastropoda > Buccinidae > Babylonia > Babylonia areolata. The sequence continues at coordinate 25,751,861 of NC_134903.1, forward strand.
CAGCGTAATGATCCAATATAATTCTCCAACTTACTGCTATATGCTCATCTACAGTATCTGAACGCACGGGTACATAAATGTGCATTGGTCATGTGTCTTTGTTCCAGTTAGTAGATCTGTACGGATTTCACTGTTTTTGTTTTGTGATGGTCTTGTGTTGCAACAGTGGTATGTTAGTCAGTAGCCATTGTCACGTTCTTTTCAGACTGTTTGGTTATCGTTATGCAAAATGTTCTGTCCAGGTGGATCTGACTCAGCAACAGTTGTCTGAGCAACTCCCAGCTGAGGAGACTCAGCAAGAGCTGGCTGAGTAGTCGGGAGAGTCCCAGACAGGTGCTGAGCACACTCCACAGCAACAGGTAAGAGACGTCTTCATATGTTTACTCAATACTGTTGTTTTTTTGTTTTTGCTGTTATGTGTGTGCAGCAGAGTTATCTGTCTTGTCTGGACTGTACGTTTCTGAATTCTATATAGTCAGCAGTCATTGTCACGTTCTTTTGAGACTGTTTGGTCATTGTCATGAAAAATGTTTTGTCATCTTTTTTCATGTAATGTCTTCTTTCTTCATGTAATCTGTCTTTCTTCATGTAACGTCTTTCACCATACCAAGAATGAAATATGGAAAACGTGACGGATACAGTGATAACGCAAAGCAGAATGAGGACACACAAACATGTGATGCAGTGTAATGATCCAGTATCATTCTCCAACTGACTACTATATGCTCATCTACAGTATCTGAACGCATGGGTTCATGAACGTGCAATTAGAGTATTAGGGAATGCTCTTTTCAAAAGTCTTATGTTGTAACCAGATTAGAATCTTTTGAATGTTGATGCTTCCAGTATGTAAATCTATACTCTTTTCACCACTGTTTCTGTTTCGTGATAGTTATGTATGAACGCCAAGTGGAATGCTCCTATAGCTGCTTGGTTACTGGTATGCAGAATGTTTACTGTTTTTCTCCTTTTAATGAATCTTCTACCAAGGGTATGGTATGGTGGCTATACAAGGCACTGCGAAGAAAGGCAAAATCATGAAAATTAATGTGATGTACAGTGATTGGTTCACAGTTTCATTTGCGGTGCGGCAATGGATACAGTGATGATGCAAAGCAGAATGAGGACACACAAACATGTGATGCAGCGTAATGATCCAATATCATTCTCCAACTGACTGCTATATGCTCATCTCTGGTATCTGAATGCACGGGTATATAAATGTGCATTAGTTATGTGGGTGCTTTCCAATTAGTAGATATGTGAAATTTTCACTGTATTTGTTTTGTGGTGGTCTAGTGTATCAAGTGGTGTGTTCTCGTGATTTGTTGTTGTTATGCAAAATGTTTTTTTTCTTTCTTCATCTTATCTACCCCCGTTTTTTCCCCACCGTTCTAAGAATGAAGTATGGAAAATGTGACGGATACAGTGATGATGCTAAGCAGAATGAGGGCACACAAACATGTGATGCAGCGTAATGATCCAATATCATTCTCCAACTGACTGCTATATGCTCATCTTTGGTATCTGAATGCACGGGTACATAAATATCTACTTTTCACCCCACCTTACAAGAGTGATAACATAAGAATGAATTATCATCTCATTAAAAGAAATTACATCAGGTGCGGCAATGGATACAGTGATGATGCTAGGCAGAATGAGGACACACAAACATGTGATGCAGCGTAATGATCCAATATCATTCTCCAACTGACTGCTATATGCTCATCTACAGTATCTGAACGCATGGGTTCATGAACGTGCAATTAGAGTATTAGGGAATGCTCTTTTTAAAAGTCTTATGTTGTAACCAGGTTAGAATCTTTTGAATGTTGATGCTTCCAGTATGTAAATCTATACTCTTTTCTCCATTGTTTACTGTTTCGTGATAGTTATATATGAACGCCAAGTGGAATGCTCCTATAGCTGCTTGGTTACTGGTATGCAGAATGTTTACTGTTTTTCTCCTTTTAATGAATGTTTCCCTACCAAGGGTATGGTATGGTGGCGATACAAGGCAGTGCGAAGAAAGCCAAAATCATGAAATGTGATGTACAGTGATTGGTTCACATTTTCATTTGGACTGCTATATGTCATCTTTCTTCATTTAATCTGTCATTCACACTACCAAGAGTGAAATGTGGAAAACGTGACTGATATGGTGATGATGCAAAGCAGAATGAGGACACACAAACATGTGATGCAGCGTAATGATCCAATATCATTCTCCAACTGACTGCTGTATGCTCATCTCTGGTTTCTGAATGCACGGGTTCATAAATTTGCATTATATGCAATAGTTGTGTGTCTGCTTTCCAATTAGTAGATATGTGAAATTTTCACTTTTTTTGTGGTGGTCAGGTGTAATAAGTGGTGTGTTCTCGTGATTTGTGGTTGTTATGCAAAATGTTTTGTTTTCTTTCTTCATCTTATCTACCCCTGTTTTTTCCCCACCGTTCCAAGAATGAAGTATGGAAAACGTGACGGATACAGTGATGATGCTTAGCAGAATGAGGACACACAAACATGTGATGCAGCGTAATGATCCAATATCATTCTCCAACTGACTGCTATATGCTCATCTACAGTATCTGAATGCTTGGGTTCTTGAATGTGCATTAGTTATGCTTCTGCTTTCCAATATGTAGATCTATACATATTTCACTTTTTTTTTTTTTAAAGTGATCTCTTGTGATTTGTTGTTAAGCAAAATGTATTTTCTTTCTCCATCTTATCTACTTATTTCCCCCCCCCCCCCCCACCGTACCAAGAGTGAAATATGGAAAACGTGACGGATACTGTGATGAGGTTAAGCAGAATGAGGACACACAAACATGTGATGCAGCGTAATGATCCAATATCATTCTCCAACTGACTGCTATATGCTCATCTTTGGTATCTGAATGCATGGGTTCATAAATGTGCATTAGTTATGTGGGTGCTTTCCAATTAGTAGATCTGTACGGATTTCACTGTTTTTGTTTTGTGGTGGTCTAGTGTATCAAGTGGTATGTTCTCTTATGATTTACTGTTGTTTTGCAAAAATGTTTGTTTTCTGTTTTCATCTTATCTACTTTCCACACTAAGAGAAATTACATCATGTGCGGCAATGGATACAGTGATGATGCTAGGCAGAATGAGGACACACAAACATGTGATGCAGCGTAATGATCCAATATCATTCTCCAACTGACTGCTATATGCTCATCTTCAGTATCTGAACGAACGCATAGGTAAATAAATGTGCTTGCACAGTTATGTGGATACTTTCCAATTAGTAGTTTTGAGACGCTGACCACGCAGGTACATTCCGCTGTGTTGGTTTTCTGTGTCTGGTGTTCATGTGATGGTGGTTGTGAGCTTCTCTTGTGTCAGTGTATTGCCTTGTGTTTCGCTGTCTCCAGTGTCTGAGGACACATTTTGTCCCTTCGTCTTCATGACGTAGACCACAGCCTGAACATTTTGATGTTTTTTCCCCTCCCCGTGTGACTGCCTTTTCTATTTCGTCGTGTTCTTCAACACAATCTCTGATCGTTTTCTCCTAGCTTCTCATTTTCCTTGATATTTAAAAAAATTTTCTTTCCTTTCCCAAAGTTCTTCAGCTGGACTTCAGCCATACATGCACATGTAGCCTTGGACACACACACGGACACACACATTCTCAGTTTTTCTCTGTCTGCCAAGCTATCCAGCTTTCTGACTCCCTCTCTTTCACCTTTTCTCACCCCATCTATATCTCCCCCCCCCACCCTCCCCGCTCTCTGTGGAATATTTTCACACTCTTCTTGTTTGAAAGTATTGTGGCGAATGTCTTCCATACTTCCTTCCGCATGATGCCCAAAACAAAAAAAAATACAGAATTCTAGAGAATCTCTCTGTGTTTGTGTTCACAGACCATACTCCGCCTGCTGCAAAGTATCCTGAACAGGCTGATACCAGACATGATCCCCAGCCTGACGGCCCAGGCCAAGGCCCTGACAATCAGCACCTCCGACCAGCTGATGGGCGTGGTGCACATGATCTTTGAGAAGGTAAGGCGTTATGAACGGTGTCAAAAATGTCAGTCTTTGTAACAATTTGCTTTCAGGAACAGCTACAGGTCTTTGTAACAATCTGCTTTCATGTACAGCTAGAGGTCTTGTTTTTATTTCGTGAGCACGGAATAATGAGCCGTGGGTGTTCGTACGTTCGCTCACTGTAGGAATGTGTTTTGTTTTCGGAGAGAGAAATGAGCAAGGGATTGAAATATTCAAGGAAAAAACGACGACGAAAAAACAACCCAGCTTTTTGTGATGAATGGTTGAAGAAAAGAAAAGAAATGTTGAAAAGAGTGTTTGTAATTAGTAGGTAAGTTTTGTATAGATGTGGGTTTTAAAGAAAACGTTGAACATTTCTACGGGTGTATGAAATAGGTGATCGTCATCAGGCTCGGGCACACAGAGCGAAGTGCTGACACAGTGGAATCGATGGGCTTACAACACAGTTCGTTCACAGAAGTCCATTTTCACACAGGGTGTCCGTCTGGGTTAATTTCTGTTGTCGTGTAACACACACAAAGAATGATAAAATGCTGGGTAGAAATGTACAAATGAGGACGATTGCGTGTCAGGAATATGTTGCAGAAACACGCACTGATGACGTCTCATTGTCCTCTTTCTTTCAGGCAATTGCCGAAGACAAATTTGCACTGCAGTATGCACAGCTCTGTTTGGCGTTGTCGACCAAGGTGAGTTGTCAGTGGCTGTGCTTTTATCATCTCCCTTTCCTTCCTGTTCCCTGTCTGCCCCTCCGTGGTACCTGGATGTCTGGGTTTCCACGCTCCCCTCCTTGCAGCTGGCTTCCCTCTGGTTCTGTCAATTTGCACTTTCAAGTGAGAAGACCAAAACCATCCTCTAGTTTTGTAGTTTTTATCCTTGTCCTTAAATTCAGCGAACATGTATTGATCTGAGGAGAGGAAATGATTCCATTTGAAAGGAAAGGAAAAGTCAATTTGCACTTTCAAGAAGATCAAAACCATCAAAGTTTTGCAGTTTTCAATATTGAATCCTTAATTCAGCGAACAGGCATTGATTTAATGAGAGAAAATGATTCCATTTGAAAGGAAACTAAAGGTCAATTTGCACTTAAGTAAAAACACCAAAACCATCCTCTATGTTGCAGTTTTTAATATTGAATCCTTAATTCAGCGAACAGGTATTGATTTAATGAGAGAAAATGATTCCATTTGAAAGGAAACTAAAGGTCAATTTGCACTTTCAAGTAAGAACACCAAAACCATCCTCTATGTTGCAGTTTTTAATATTGAATCCTTAATTCAGCGAGCAGGTATTGATTTAATGAGAGAAAATGATTCCATTTGAAAGGAAACTAAAGGTTGATGAACAGAAAGGTTACATCTCTTTACACAAGCGTTCAGTTTCTCTGAAAGTTTCTCAACAAGGTTATTACAGCGCTGAAACAGCAATTTCCAGGCGATTTAATAATCACTTGATTTTGATTTTGCCTTTTGATTTGTTGCAGTGAAGTGTGTTTTCTGTCCTTGTTGCTGGAATGTCCACAGCCAAAGGGTTGTCTATGAAAGATGTACGACAACGGTTCATGTCATTTGCAACAGGTTGTGGAGAACGAGGAAGGGAAACAGGTCGCGTTCCGGACGGTCCTTCTGACTGAATGCGAACAGGAATTTCAGAAGTTGAAGGAGACCTCCAAACTGCGCAAGAAGCATTTAGAGGATGCCGCCCAGGCTGAGGTAGGTGACTTGTCTTGTCCTGATGTCGTGGTAGGTGACATGTCTTGACCTGATGTCGTGGTAGGTGACTTGTCTTGTCCTGATGTCGTGGTAGGTGACATGTCTTGACCTGATGTCGTGGTAGGTGACATGTCTTGACCTGATGTCGTGGTAGGTGACATGTCTTGTCCAGATGTCGTGGTAGGTGACATGTCTTGACCTGATGTCGTGGTAGGTGACTTGTCTTGACCTGATGTCGTGGTATGTGACTTGTCTTGACCTGATGTGGAATGACATGTTAGCTGCCAGATTCCGTGAAGGATTGCCCATGCGATCTTCTGGGTGTGAAGTGTACCATTTTGTGTGTGTGTGTGTGTGTGTGTGTGTGTGTGTGTGTGTGTGTGTGTGTGTGTGTGTGTGTGAGTGACAATTCCTCAAAGGATGCATAGATGCATTTGTTTAATGAGAGTCTTTGTGTTGTTGCTCACCTCCTTTATAAGAGAGAATGGATTGTGTGGAAGATAACGTAGTCTTTGTGTTGTTGCTCACCTCCTTTATAAGAGAGAACGGATGGTGTGGGAGATAACGTAGTCTTTGTGTTGTTGCTCACCTCCTTTATAAGAGAGAACGGATGGTGTGGGAGATAACGTAGTCTTTGTGTTGTTGCTCACCTCCTTTATAAGAGAGAACGGATTGTGTGGGAGATAACGTAGTCTTTGTGTTGTTGCTCACCTCCTTTATAAGAGAGAACGGATTGTGTGGAAGATAACTTGTCGCACAAGGTCTGCATCATCTGCTCGTCAACAGAGCAATCAACTGACAGAACTGAAGAACCATACCCAGTGCAGAGTGATTTTCAAGTCAGAAAGATGAATCTGGTATAACAACACAGCAAGCGACGGAAGGTGCTCAGTTGATCAAGATGGTTTACGATGCAAAACAACGATGCTTAGTCTGTAGATGTGGCCGTCAACCCCTGCGTGACGTACACACAGTTTTTGAGTGTAGTTTAACAGTTGAAGCAAAACGAAGCTGTGCTGTATACACGCACACACAAGTTAACCGTAAGTGACATGCACACAGTTTCTGAGTGTAGCGTAGCAGCTAATTAAAGCAAAAGACAGCTGTGCTTTATATACACACACAAGTTACACGTGCTGCTCGTTGGGTCCACAGAGTGAAGCCATACTGTCTCCAGAGGAGATGACACGGGCCATGGACAAGGCCCGCCACCGTGCCGTGGGAACAGTGTGCTTCATTGGAGAGCTCTTCAACCTCAGCATACTTCATGAGAGTGTCGTGCACACCTGCATTTACGACCTGCTCAAACACCGCGACGACGAGCGCATGGAGTGTGTGGCGAGACTCTTGTCCACAGTGGGGAAGAACCTGGACAAGCCCAAAGCCAAGGTAGGCCTTTGCTTTTCCTGTCCTTGTCGTTTTTCTTCAATTTCTTGTTCATGGGAATGTTGTTCTGTTCGGTTTCTGAGATATACAGCTGTAGCCGTGCTTCATGATGAGCCAGAGAACACCGTGACGCGCGATGCGACTTGCTCTGGTGTTCTGACCTGGGTGTCTGGCTGCATTTTCTGTGGGTGGGACTTTGAAAACAAAAAATGATTATACCCTCTGAAATGTTCTGGGTTTGTTATTTTTGTTTGATTACAGAAAAGCGGTTTATATGCAGCATTAAATGTTGGTGGGACATTAAAAAAACAACAAAAAACATGATTATACCCACTGGTTTTTATCTTGTGTGATCACAGAATGGTTTATACACGTGTAAAGCAGTTTGCATGTGTGCTACAGAATCGAATCGACCAGTACATCGCCAGATTGATGAAGCTGGCTGGGGGAAAGAGAGAGGTGAAAGACGATGAAGAGAGACGGGAGAAGCGAGAAAGAGAATGGCTGGAAAGACAGAGGAAAAGCGGCACACTGAACAGAGAAGAGCAGAGAAGACTGGACAGTCTGGAACGGAAAGACAGCGAGCCAAAAACCAGAGCCGAGGCCAAACCGTCCGGCAGGAAACCGGAGCTGAGTGACCGGATCAAGTGTCTCCTCTTGGACGTCGTGGATTTGAGAGCGGTAAGCAGTGTTGGTTTCCCCCATTTAGTTCTTTCTTTTGATTAGCAAAGCGTATTATCAATGGTTTCTCCATTGTAACGGGAAATCATTTACTGCTTAGCTTCTTGTGAAGGACTATGACTCACAGACTGGGAGGGAAAATTGCACTGGCTCTTAGTGCTGCAGCCTTGGGGTGGGGGTGAGGGGGTGGGGGTAGTTGGCCTTTGGGAACCACCCCAATGCCGACTGTCCTAAACCCTCTTGGCCAAGAGAGTGGGGATGCAGCTTGGGCAAGACTCTCCACACAGGCAATACAATCAAATTGTAGCCCAGATAGCTGGGACGGCAGCTGCCTCCTCTTCTCCATCAGAACGATGGTCACAGTCGGACACGACTGACCATCATACATGATTTTTGTGTGTGCTCTCTGTGGTCTGTGAAGTGAGTCCTGCGTGCAGGTTTTTTTGTTTTGTTTTTTTTCCTTCTGATTTTCCTATCGATGTGGGTTTTCCTACAGAATTTTGCCAGGAACAACCCTTTTGTTGCCGTGGGTTCTTTTACGTGCGCTAAGTGCATGCTGCACACGGGACCTCGGTTTATCGTCTCATTCGAATGACTAGCGTCCAGACCACCACTCAAGGTCTAGTGGAGGGGGAGAAAATATCGGCGGCTGAGCTGTAATTCGAACCAGCGCGCTCAGATTCTCTCGCTTCTTAGGCGGACGCGTTACCTCTAGGCCATCACTGTGTGAGCAATACTGTAGTTTGAAACTTTTGGAATGACTTGTCCTCAGAGAAACTGGGTCCAGAGCTACGTGAGGAAAATGTTCGTGCCCACCACGATCGACAGCATCCACCAAGAAGCCAGGGAAGAGCAGCAGATGGAAGATTTCCTCACCTCCCAGTACCAACCGGCGCCCAACCGACATTCGCCCAACCCCAAAAATAACGGCCACGGGGGTGCCAGACCCAAAGGTCAGTGGTGGTCATTTTATGGGACAGGGGTGGGCCAGAATAACCCATAATGAGATTAGAAAAACATGTGTAACTAATGGTTGTAATCTATAGTAAGAATACAAGAATGTGGGCCAAGAGAATGTTGTCACAAGATCAGTGATCATTTGAGATTTGTTTGATTGTGCAGTGTCCGATTCAGTGCGTGTGCACGCGCACGTGCAGTTGTGTGTACTTGTGCATAACGTGTGTCTGTGTGTGCGCGCAGAGCCAAGATCGACACAGGGTTGTGGCGCAGACAGTGAGGGGGTGAGGTCCGATGGACCGTTCCGAGACAACAGCGGGTCAAGCCCCTCCTCGACTGGAGGCACCATCAGAAAGGTCGTGGTGGGCGTAGATGCCAGTAAAATGACTCCCGACGAGTTGGATCGCCGTACCAAGACCATCGTCGGCGAGTTCATTACCAACGGCGACATCGAGGAGACGCAGCAGAGCATCGCTGAGCTGAAGAACCTAGACTACAGCAAGCTGATTGTTTACATGCTGGACAAACTCATGGACATGAATGGATCCAAGTGCCAAGCGTTCGGACAGTTCCTGCTGCACATGCTGGCAGGGAAAGTCTTCACTGAGGAGGACATCATCACAGGGTAAGTTGGAGTATGAGTGTGTCTGCTTGAGAGCGTGTGTGCATACAATAGCCAGTATAAACCAACTGATGTGAGAGGCCATGTAAAAAAACAACAACAAAAAACCTCGTGAGAAGTTGGGATATAGCAACATTGTGGGAAGAGTACAAAGAAAAATGTTGGTACACTGAACAGGCTATTGTTTAACATCCACAATGTAGTTGTATCATTGCAATTCTATTTTTTCTTAAGAAGCATTTTGTTTGTTAGAAACTGAAGTAAATTTACACTTGGTAAATATGGGATGTGGCAAGAACACTGTGGAAATGATTCTGATTGTGGCAATAATTCTGTGGAAATGACCCTGTGAAAATGATCCTGTGGCAATAAATCTGTGGAAATGACTCTGTGGCAATGATTATTTGAAAATGACTGTGGCAATGATTCTGTGGAAACTGGCGTGAATAATGAAAACCAAAGCCAAGCACCTCCACATTTTTTGCGCTCATGGTTTGGCACTGAACATATATTTCCAAAGCAGACAGAGCATGCTGAGCAATTGTAGGGAATCGTTTTCCATTTTCTCTCCCCGAAGAGGAATGATGAGGGCTGTTTTCTGTGTGTGTCCCAGGATTTGCCAGTTCCTGCCCGTGGCAGAAGACCTGGAACTGGACTTGCCCAAGGTCTGGGACTATACGACCGATCTTCTGTCGGAGTTCGGGGCAGTCCCGGACTTGGCAGCCAGAATTCTGACGGCCGTGTCCTCCATCCAAACCCTGAACAAAAGGGGGGTGCAGAAAGTCATCCAAGTCCTCAGTGCCTTTGAAACTGAAGGCACCTCCACAAAGGTCGTGGTGGGCTTGGATGCCAGTCAAATGACCAGTGATGAACTCGATCACCGGACCAACACCATCGTGAGCGAGTTTATAGCTCGCGGCAACATCAGGGAGACGCAGGAGAGTATCGCTGTGCTGACAAACCTGAACTACGGCTTGCTGATCAGGTGTATGACGGCGAAACTGATCGAGATGAATGGGTCCAAGTCCAAAGACCTTGGACAGTTCCTGCTGCACATGCTGGCAGAGAAGGTCTTCACTAAGAAAGACATCATCAGTGGGTGAGTAGAAGTATGATAAAAAAAATTGATTGTGTCTGCTTGACAGTGTGTGTGCGTACAGTAGCCAGTAGAAACTGACTGATGTGAGAGGCCACGTGAAAAGAACTGTGCTCATGAGGCAATGAGGGAAAGCAGCATTGTGGAAGAGTATAAAGAGACGTGCAGGTATAGAAATTCATTGAACATGCCATTATTTAGCATCCATAATAAATGACTCTGATTGTGGCAATAATTCTGTGAAAATGACTGTGGCAGTGATTCTGTAGAAACTGGCGTGAGTAATGAAAACCAAAGCCAAGCACCTCCACATTTTTTGCGCTCATGGTTTGGCACTGTACATTGTATTCGCAAAGCAGAGCATGGTGAGCAGTTGTAGGGAATCGTTTTCCATTTTCTCTTCCCGAAGGACTGTAATGGTGAGGGCCGTTTGCTGTTTGTGCCCAGGACTGCTCATTTCCTGCCCGTGGCGGAATCCCTGGAACCGGACTTGCCCAAGGTGTGGGACCACATGGCTGATGTTCTGTCAGCGTTCGGGGCAATCCCGCAACTTGCAAGCAGAATTCTGAAGGCCATGCAGTCCATCAACACCCAGCGCTGGAAAAGGGGGGTGCAGAAAGTCATGAAAACCCTCCGTCAGATTGTCTCTAGGTGAGTACTTGTTCGGCAGTAGAAGATGAGATTTAAGGTGATTACTTGTTTGGTTGTGGAAGATGAGATTTAAGATGGGTACTTAATTGACCGTAGAAGATTAGATTTAAGGTGATAAACTGTTTGGTCGTTGAGACTGAAGGTGAAGACTTGTTTGTTGGAACAGGTTTATGAATGCTTGACAATGGTAATCCATTGCTTCCTTGAAACAGTACAGTTTCGAAGTGGAAGAGCTTTTCTTTTGTACCTGACTTATGTAGATGAGACTATGGTTAATCAGTCTGGAAACGATGTTACAACTTTACTTCTGTTGTACTCAAGGATATTCTCACGTTTTAAAGAGATGCATTAACAGACCTGTTGAATGTCCTCAAGCCATTTGCGCGCCATTGTCTTGCTTGAAAAAGCAGAACTTTGACATTTGATCCACTCTGTCTCGTGTACATTTCCTTGCCAATAACGTGCCCCTCCTTTCATTTTTCCAGTCCAGGACGATGAACAGGCACACAGTCCAGGACGACGAACAGGCACACAGTCCAGGACGATGAACAGGCACAGTCCAGGACGATGAACGGGCACACAGTCCAGGACGAGGAACAGGCACACAGTCCAGGACGAGGAACAGGCACAGTCCAGGACGAGGAACAGGCACAGTCCAGGACGAGGAACAGGCACACAGTCCATGACGAGGAACAGGCACAGTCCAGGACGAGGAACAGGCACAGTCCAGGACGAGGAACAGGCACAGTCCAGGACGATGAACAGGCACAGTCCAGGACGAGGAACAGGCACAGTCCAGGACGATGAACAGGCACACAGTCCAGGACGAGGAACAGGCACACAGTCCAGGACGACGAACAGGCACACAGTCCAGGATGAGGAACAGGGGCACAGTCCAGGACGATGAACAGGCACAGTCCAGGACGATGAACAGGCACAGTCGGGGATCATCTGAACTGTCACTCTGGCGACCTCAGTGACAAATCAACAGCCAGCACGCTAAGTCTTCACGTGAGGGTTGATGGCCTGGGAAAGGTCCAACTGTGCACCAAAAACATGAAAAACTGGTGCTACGTGACCTGCATGCGACTAAAGTGCGAAACAGAAATGCTAATGTGTATTTCATTATCGTACGATTCTTGTATGTATGTATCTATATTCCCAGTATCTTCTGTTTCTTTTTCTTTCTATGTTTCTTCTTCTTCTTTCCCCAGATGTTTGATGTCAAAAAGCAGTTGTTGCTTATTCAATTACCATCTTGAAATAAGAATTTTAACTTGACACACAATTTGTGCAAATATTTTGTTGATGAAAGATTGTGGAAAGGTGCTCACAACTTGTGCGATTTTTAAAGCTGTAGAAAGACTGAAAATGTGTTGCCAGGAAGTTGGGCAGTGTGGTTTGGTGGAGGAGAACGTGTTGGGTTGTGAAGAGGTCGTGGTAGGTAGGTTGTGAAGAGGTTGTGGTAGGAGCAAAACCTTTGGAGCCTCTGCCCGTTCTCATTCAGCTTGCCAATACCGAAGTGGCCAATGCAACTGGGCCAGGAGTTGTGGTCTGAACCCTATCGGGCATTGAAGTCGCCGAGAAGGTACAGCTGTTCTGTGACAGGGATGTCTCGGATGGTGGTATCAAGCTCCTCATAGAACTGGTCCTTAGTCTCCGCAGAAGTGTGGGAGCATAGACGCTCAGGAGGTTCACTGGGCCGGAGGAGGTTGACAGGCAGAGGGCGAGGATGCGGGCTGTGCCACTGTATGGCAGTTCCACAGAGGACAGTAGAGAGTTCCTCACGGCGAATCCAACGCCATGCAGTCTTGGCTCTTCAAGTTCCTTGCCCTGCCAGAAGAACGTGTAGTTCTGTTCCCTGAGGTTGCCGCTTAAGGCAAGTCCTTTTTCCTGTAGTGCAGCAATGTCGATGTTGAGCCTTGTGAGCTCACGGTCGATGATGGCTGTTTTCCTGGAACCATCGACTTGTTGCAGGTCATTTCAGAGGCCAGGACACATTGTCCTGACATTCCAGCTGGCTAAAACACAAGATGGGTAATTTGTTTTTTTGTTTCTGTTTTTGCTTGGTACAGGGTTTCAGTCTGCTTGTCGGTCTTTTCCCTAGCCCCAAACACCCATTAAAGCAGGCAGACTGTGGCAGGTCAGCACCTTATTAGCTGGGGTCTGCACAGCTTGGAGCGGGCGGTAGCTGAACAGTGGGACTACGATGGTCCCTCCCACTGTCGGAGGCAGCCCATAGCGCCTGGACCTACGCCAATCGGTCCTAGCTTATAACTCGCCTCACCGATGCAGTCCGAAGGAACGCAGAGCGATACGTTCGGCACCAGCTTGGCTGCAGGAACTGCCGGAAGAAAGTCAATGCGACGTCCAACCGCCTTGGGGGCTCCAACTCCGGATTTTCCCTCAGGATTTACTCCCGAAGCTCTTCCCGTGATAAGGTATGCCGCAAGGCAGCGGAGGTTTGGAGTCAGGGTTTTCCTTCCCCTAGATGGACTGCCCTCCCAGGCTGACGAGCTCCATCTGCCCGAAGCATCTGGTCTTGAGGCGCCAGAGACCCGCCTTTCGTCCCTTCTCCTGTCAGTTAAAGCAGTTCTGCCGGGCTTAGAGGCTAAGCCACACGGGCAGGCCAGGAGTTGGGCTTGGTTGTCAGAGGCTATTTGAGACGCACGCCGTATGGGAGCACTTTATAGGTGGTGGGAGCTTGTCCCCACTACCGCCCCCAGCTATGACAATCCTCATATTGGAACCATTCCGCAAGTATCCTGACAATTTGTGCGAATGTGCAAATGTCTTCACAACGTGTGTGAGTGGATATGGTAGAGAAAGTGCAAGTATCTTCACATCATGTGTAATGTGATAAGCAGCAGAACGATTGTGCAAATGTCCTGACAACTTGTGAGTTTACATATGTAAGTATTGGTAGCAAGCCCTCTCCTTCCTTCCCAACACCTACGTTTTCAATTTCGTTCTTAGGAAACTGGAAGGAAGCACACACAGGGTCGATACAGAATGGAGATCCTGAAAAGGGATTTTGGACAAAGTCATGTAAAAGTCGTGGAAATAAAAATCAAGCCTTCAAAGACACAGATGCTTGCATTGATAGATGAAAAAGAAATGAAGTAAGAACCTTGTAAACCTTTACATACATAGCAATCCCATGGAACTGTTTATCAGGTGCAGAAAGATTGTACTAATGTCCTAACAACCTGCGCGAGGGTATAAACTGTAAAAAGATTGTGCAAATAACTCTTGATAGAAGAACGAAAACATGTTTTAAACCTGGGACCTTCAGCTACTGTAACTATACAATTTGGGTGCATTTTTAGTGTTAAATCAAGATGTAACCTAAGTTTTCTCAGCTGGCCATTTTGACAAACAAAAGAAAGCATTTTGTGAGGAAAAATAGTTAATTCATAGCCATAGAAATTTCTGAAAATGGTATGAAGTGGTTTGGAAAAGTCAAGGAATATTGATCTTGTAAACCTGTACGCACCCTGTCGCCGTGAGGTAAAGCATCATTTGGAATCCACAGACATGTATCAGCAGAAGTATTATATGTAAGACCCATAGACCTGTATCAGCAGAAGTACTACATGTAAGACCCACAGGCCTGTATCAGAAGTACTACATGTAAGACCCACAGGCCTGTATCAGAAGTACTACATGTAAGACCCACAGGCCTGTATCAGAAGTACTACATGTAAGACCCACAGGCCTGTATCAGAAGTACTACATGTAAGACCCACAGACCTGTATCAGAAGTACTACATGTAAGACCCACAGGCCTGTATCAGCAGAAGTACTACATGTAAGACACACAGACCTGTATCAGAAGTACTACATGTAAGACCCACAGGCCTGTATCAGAAGTGCTACATGTAAGACCCACAGGCCTGTATCAGCAGAAGTACTACATGTAAGACCCATAGACCTGTATCAGAAGTACTACATGTAAGACCCACAGGCCTGTATCAGCAGAAGTACTACATGTAAGACACACAGGCCTGTATCACAGAAGTACTACATGTAAGACCCACAGGTCTGTATCAGAAGTACTACATGTAAGACCCACAGGCCTGTATCAGCAGAAGTACTACATGTAAGACCCACAGGCCTGTATCAGCAGAAGTACTACATGTAAGACCCACAGGCCTGTATCAGCAGAAGTACTACATGTAAGACCCACAGGCCTGTATCAGCAGAAGTACTACATGTAAGACCCACAGACCTGTATCAGAAGTACTACATGTAAGACCCACAGGCCTGTATCAGAAGTACTACATGTAAGACCCACAGGCCTGTATCAGAAGTGCTACATGTAAGACCCACAGGCCTGTATCAGCAGAAGTGCTACATGTAAGACCCACAGGCCTGTATCAGCAGAAGTACTACATGTAAGACCCACAGGCCTGTATTAGAAGTATCATATGTAAAATCCGGTAACCCGTCCTCCCCACCCTCCCCACCACCCACGCTTTTGATTTCGTTCCTGTAAGAAATCAGCAGGAATCACACGTGAGTCATGAAGACTGGTTACATCCCTTGTTCTCTCAGTTAGATCACTGTAATTCTCTGTTAGCAGGTCTCCGCAAATGAAATGAAATGAAATTATGGTGCTTAGAGCCTCGCCGACCACTAAGGCCATCTCAAGGCTATCGCCGCGTTAATAACTACAAGGATAGAAAAAACAACAACAATTAAAACGAGTCACCACTTCAAACTTTCCACTCCAAAGTTTAAAAAAAAATCCATAGTTTAAAACCTTCAAATCTGGTTAAAAATGTTCACTTCTTTTAAGAAGTCCATGAGCGCCCACGGAGGGACATCACGAAACAAGGTCTTCAAAGAAACCGCCGTGTAAGGTCTGTGTCTAACGTCATGCAGATCCCAACAGTCAAGGAGCACGTGTTTCACGGTGAGAGGCTCATCACAGGGAATACATGGAGGGGCCTCTTCTCCCCCTTCAACAAGTAAGAATGAGTAAAAAAAAAAAAAGAAAAAAAAGTGTGCCCCGCACGCAGTCTGCACAGCACAGACTCCTTTCTGTTCTTCACCCCCGAAGGGAGGGTCTCTTATAGGTCTGGACGGATCTGGAAGTGCTTGTTGTCCGTCTGGGTGTTCCACTCCTCTTGCCAAAGATCCTTAACATAAGTGTTCACCTTCCCTTCATGTCTGTGTATGGTACAAAGGATCTGGATAATTCTTTCTTTACAGCGTTTCTGGCCAGCAGGTCTGCCCTTTCGTTACCACGAATGCCAACATGTCTGGGAACCCAGGCTAACAAAACCTCGTATCCTTTCTTCGTTGCGAGAGTAAAAGCTTCATAAAATTCCAGCAGTTTGGGATGACTGATATTCCTGCAGGCGATCGCCTCCAGGGCTGACAAGGAGTTGGAAAAGATCATGAATCTCTCTTGTTTCGAAGAGAGAACCATTTTTACCGCCAGAACCAGTGCGGTCAGTTCCGCAGTGTACACCGAGCTGTCAGACAGGATGTGTTCCGTTGAGGCCGGTCAGGAAAGGCGGGACAGAACGCAGATGCAGCGACTCCGTCCTCTGACTTGGAACCGTCAGTGAAGATTCTTTGAAAAGTGGGAATTTGTGGCAGAGTTCTGAAAAGTAAGTTATGTAGGCCAGAGAACTGGTGGAGTCTTTACGGTACGAGGCCAGATCGAATCAGACCTCAGGTGTTCTAAAGGTCCACGGAGGGCTGTCGGGGAACTTAGACAAATCTGAGATGCCACCGACATCCAGATCGGCATTTTCTAAGTGCGGCTGAATGCAGAGTCCAAGAGGAGGGATGCAGTTTGGGTTGTCTTTAAATTTCTTGTCGAAAGGGTTGTTGAATACAGCGTCGTAAGCAGGGTTTGTAGGTTCAGAAAACAATTTCAAATAATAATTTAGGGTCAGCTTCAATCTACGGTTGGAGAGAGGCGGTTCCCCCGCCTCTACATACAGGCTGTGCACAGGGGTGGTGCGGAAAGCACCTAAGCTGAGACGGAGCCCTTGGTGGTGTACAGGGTCCAACAGTTTCAGGTAGGACGGTCTGGCCGAGCCGTATACTACACTTCCATAATCCAGTTTGGACCGGACCAGGGCTCTGTAGAGGTGCAAGAGAGTTCTCTTATCAGCACCCCAGCCCGTGTGTGCTACAACTCGGATGATGTTCAGGGCTTTTTGGCAAGATATTTTCAGCTGTTTGATATGGCTGATGAAGTTCAGCTTCTGATCAAAGACGACCCCTAAAAATTTGGCTTCCTTGACCGCCGGGATGGTGGATTTTCCCAGTCGGATTTCAGGGTCCGGATAGGTCTCCGCAAGAAGTACGTTGAAAAATTTCAAAAAGTGATGAATTGTGCTGCTCGTCTTGTCTACACGGCACGTAAACGTGACCACATCTCTCCTCTCCTTACAGAACTGCACTGGCTGCCTGTTTCTTTCAGAATTCAGTACAAGATTGCCACAATTTGTTATGTTATCTCTGGCTCTGCTCCTCCTTATCTCCAGGAACTCCTCCAGGTCTATTTTCCGTCTCGGTCTCTGCGTTCCTCCTGTGACACTCGCATTTTTCGCATACCAAGCAGGCGAAAGAAACTCCATGGGGAACGCGCTTTCTCTTTCATTGGACCTGTCATCTGGAGCAAATTCCCTTATTCTGTCCGACACGCTTAGTCTTTGTCCTCGTTCAAATATCTCAAAACTCACTTTTTCCACAGTTGTTATTAGTTTTCCCGCCCTGTGTGTCTGTCTGCGATTGTTGGTGGGTGGAGAGAGGAATGGGGCTGTATCGGTATGAATGCCTGGTGTGTGTGTGTGTGTGTGTGTGTGTGTGTGTGTGTGTGACCTGTTTATTTTGTGATGCCTAAAGGCAAATGAATATTATGAAGTGTATCTGCATCAATGTATGTATGTGTAATTGTGTTTGTAAACGCTCTGGGCTCTCCGGAGATCGAGCGTCCAGATATTCATTATTATTATCATTATTATTTATTGTTCTTCTGTGAACTGAGTGTTTGATTTTTATTTCACAGCAGTGATGAAATTTTTATTTGTGGCCTCATTTGCATGCGAGCCAACGGAGCTTATCACTTTCGTCATTCTATACTACATCAGTATGATACGAAAGTAATTAATAAAAAGAAAAACTGAAAACATGTGTCCTTTGGAGTCTTTGTTACTTGTACTCTGTCTACTTGTACATCTGTGGTCCTTTTGAAGTAAGAACCTTGAAAAACAAACATATCAGTCCCACAGAACTCTGAAATTCAAACTAACAAGCAGAAAAACTCGGAAGATTCGGCGCAAATACAGACATTCTGTTCTTGGCGAGAGTCGGTTTACTTTATTCAGATATGGGATCGACAGTACCAAAAGTACACACACATGCACAGAGCCGAACTGAATGTGCGCGCGCACGCTCACACACACATTCCCACACGTACTTTGAAAAGAATACACATGCATGCACACACACATACTCTTGTTATTCTCTCTCTCTCTCCTTCACACACAAGTGCACACATATCAGCGCGCTCACGCAATTACACAGGGCTGAATAAAATTTAATAACACACACACACACCAGCCCGTGCACTCTCTCTCTCTCTCTGTCTGTCTCTCATGTATATACACGCGGAGTTGAAACGACACACACATACACACAAGACACACACACACACACACACACACACACAAGACACTCACACACACACACACACACACACACACAAGACTCTCTCTCTCTCTCACACACACACACACACAAACAAGACACACACACACACACAAGACACACACACATACACACAAGACTCTCTCTCTCTCTCTCTCTCACACACACAAGACACTTATACACACATGCACACAAGACTCACACACACACACACACACACACACACACACACATACACAAGACACTCACACACACACGCATACACACGTGCACGTGGCTGAAAGATCAAGGAGGGGGAGAACTGATTTCGTTGTTGTCAAGAGAAGTTAATAAATCGTTCGCAATTTTGAGAAGGGCTGTCTCGGTGTCATGACCGGTGTGGTAAGCAGACTGAAATGGGTAATTTAAGTGACTGCTACTGAGGTGGTCGCGAAGTTGAGCAAGGACAACTTTTTCAGCTTACCTTTGAGAAAAAGGGAAAATTAGAAACGGGTCTGTAATTTTTTTTAGTGAGTCTGGATCGAGACTGGGCTTTTTGAGCAATGGCCGTAAGATAGACTTAAACACATTGGGAAAAGAGCCAGACAGAAGAGAGTTGTTGATAACAGCAGTGATGTGGGGAAGAAGTGTGTCAAGGCAGAGGCTGAAAAAGGAAGAAGGAAGAGGGTCAAGTTGGCATGTTTTAATGCTTGACTGTCTGATAATTCTATCGACAGTGTCAACAGAGACAGGCTGGAAAGAGGTGAGGGGGTGCTAAAGAAAGGTGGATCGGTAAAGACGAAGGAGGCGACAGAAAAAGTGTCCAGAGTCTGACGGAGGTCCAGGATCTTACTGGTGAAGAAATCTGAAAGTGCTTGTGGAAGTTGGGAGGGTGGGATGTTGGTGGGAAGGGGAGAGGGGTCGGATTTGCCAAGGAGCTTGTTGGTGACTGAATATAACATTCTGGACGTGGCACATGCAGCAGTTTTGGCATCATAATATGCAGTGTCAGCAGTGTTCACAGCTTTGTTAGCAGCCTGAAGTATTTGTTTGTGAACGGTGATGCTCGTTTTCAGCCACTGTCTCTCGGCTCTGCGACTGGGGGCCAACGTCGGAGAACCTCGGAGACGGCAGACACTGGGCGACCCTACATCTGGTGACAGGGGCGACCCTACATCTAGTGGCAGGGGCGACCCTACATCTAGTGACAGGGGCGACCCTACATGCGACCCTACATCTAGTGACAGGGGCGACCCTACATCTAGTGACAGGGGCGACCCTACATCTGGTGACAGGGGCGACCCTACATCTAGTGACAGGGGCGACCCTACATCTGGTGACAGGGGCGACCCTGCATCTGGTGACAGGGGCGACCCTACATCTAGTGGCAGGGGCGACCCTACATCTAGTGACAGGGGAGACCCTACATCTGGTGACAGGGGCGTACTGGTCCAGCGGCGGGCCGGAATGGCTGGGTACATACCTGTTCTGCTGGCGCTTACGTGCGCGCACGTGCTCACACGGAGATACTCACCAATGGCATGCACCCACTCACCTAGTCGACCGTCCCTCCCTTCCTAATCCCACCCCCCTTCTCCCCGTCCCCCCACACCCTATCTTCCTGGCAAAACCTCACCCATGCCACAGACCCTTACTGTTTTACGTATCGATGATGAACCGACCCGAGACTGATTGTTCGGAGTTTTACTGTGTCCCCCCACCCCCTCATCACATCAAGCACAATAAACATATGCGCATACAAGCTCGTACGTACAATACATACATACATGCATGAATCCATCCATGCATTCGACGGACACACACAACACAGCGTTACAAATATACCTACACAATCAACTAACTACTTTCACGTATGAGAGAGGGTCTAGAGGAAATGCTGCTGGAAGAGGAAAGTCTTGAGGTTAGATTTAAAGGAAGGCAGTGAGGGGCTGTGACGGACGTGGTGAGGCAGAGTTCCATATTTGAACACCAGATGTTGAAGAGGCTCGACCACCGTGTTGTTCTCTTTTGTATTTGGGGACGTGGAAGGTTCTACCATCGACAGCAGAGCGAAGAGAACGGGAGGGTACAATGATTTGAAAGATGTCAGAGAGGTATCGGGGTGCAGTTCCAGATATGACATGGTAGCAGAGACAGGCGGCTTTGTATTTGATTCTTTGCTCTATGGGTAACCAGTGCAACTCTTTTAGAAGGGGTGTGCAGTGTGCGGATCTTTTTGCTTTATAAGTCAGTTTGGCGGCGGAGTTTTTTACCTGCTGTAATGGTTTGAGGAGTGTTTGCGGACAACTGATGAGAAGAGAGTTGCAATAGTCTAATCTAGAGAGTATGCACGAACTAACTAGTGTTTTGGTTGCGTCGAGTGTGAGTTAGTAGCGTTTGGAGCTGATTCGTCTGAGTTCAAAGTAGGCTGCTTGACAGGTTTTGCTCATGTGACACTGCATGGAAAGATCTTTATCGAGAACAAAAAGCCAAGGTCACGGATTAGATCAGAGATTGTGATGGAGGAGTTTCCGAGATTGACAGTGGAAAGCAGAAGTGGCATCTACTGATGGAGGAAGGATACATTATCACAGAATATAAATGCACAAAATGGTATTTGATACAGTAAGGGTACGCTCGCACCGTTACCACTGTCATCACCGAACGCTGACACACCTGGCCGGTTTGACCCCCCCCCCCCCCCTCCAAACATCGACTGTCCTGACTTGCTTTGCACGTGCGGTGCTCAGTTCGCTGGCTCGCTCTGTTTCTGCACCCGGTGGGTGTCAAAGTGTTCATGTTTGTCAAGGCCAGCCAAATCCCAAAGCCACCTCTAGAATGCTATTTCCCTCCTTCCCAGTACAAACTTCCCCCCAGTAAGTTGTTATAAGAGAGAGAGACAGAGAGAGACAAAGGACAAAAACAAGAAAAAAAACATGAGGTCTGGGCCCATACACCTGATTTCAAAACAACTGATAATGAACATGATGAACAGGCTGAAAGTGCAGTGGTAACCAAGGAAACGAGAATTCCTGGGTCTGAATCACTCCAGGAGCAAGATTTCTCTCCTCCCTCAACTAGACTTTGAGTGGTGGTCTGGGGTCTAGTCTTTGGGATGGTAATATTGATAAACCAAGATGCTGTGTGTAGCATCCGTTTGCTGCGTTTAATAAAAAGAAACAAAGTGTGACAAAAAGTGTTGTCCCCCTACGAAACTCGTCAAAATTCTTTTGTCAATGGAGATAATCACATCAAAGGAAAAAGCTGAAAACTATAAATGAATGGTCTGAACAATGTTACATAGAAAAGACAATAAGCGATAGCCCCACCCCTCCCCAACAACAAAAAAGCAACAACAATAATAATAATAATAATGGTACTTATATAGCGCTAAATCTTGTGCATAAACAAATCAAAGCGCTTTCGCACCAGTCATTCTCACGCAAGCATAACTCTAAAACTGAAAAAAACTAAAAAGACAAGGAAGAGGCACGGAAGGGAGGCAAGAACAACAGAACAACAGCAACAAAAAACACAAACAAGAAAACAAGAACCCAAAAACAAACAAGCAAAAACAAAACAAAACAAAACAAAAAACAAAACCAAGAACAAAAACAAACAAACACACACACACACACACACACAAAAACCCAACAAAAAACAGCTAACACACCTACACAACAAAAGGTGACACAAATGCTTCACAAACTGTGGTCATGCCATTGTGAGTAAAACAGAAAACAGATGCAAATGAAGCAACTGGGTTACTGTGTTAGAGTCACAATCAAACAGTCCAACCTGAGCGTGTCATCCCCTGGTAAATTCTGCTACATCCACTGATGGGGAAATGATCCTCCTCTTCATCACCAACACACAATCAGCAGTCACGGACACGATACAAAAGTGTCGAGTCAACATTCTTCTTGGTAGGCATCGAAACTTTGAGAAAATTGTTGGTAAGGGAATACGCTCAAGAATCAACGTAAAACTAACAATATTCAAGCTGTCATAAAAAAATTTTCGACACCTGAGCGTAAACACTGTTTATCATGCTGTCTGGCTTTTTCAAGTCTTACTAAAGTCCACGCTGCACGCACTGAGCACATGGCATGTCAGTTCGTGTGCAACTGCGCCTCCCTGAAGTGCAGTGACTTGTCTTTGCAGTAACTCTTTGCATGATCAGTCAGGAGTGAAGGATGCAGGACTGATAACACAATCTTCCATCGTTGATCCCTAGAATAACCACACTGATGATACGAGGTACTACGCAGTGATGCCAAATGTCTGATAGTTAGCACATTGACAGTAAAGGGCAAGACAGTATCATTATCAGTAGCTCAAGGTGGCGTCACTGCGTTCGGTCAAATATACGCTACACCACATTTGCCAAGCAGATGCCTGACCAGCAGCGTAACCCAACGCGCTTAGTCAGGCCTTGAGAGAAAAACAACAACAAAATAAATAAATAAAATAAAATGAATGAATAGATAGATAAATAAAATAAAATAAAAATGAAATAAAATAAAACAAAACAAACAAAACTAACTAAATAAATGAATAAAATGAAACGAAATAATGTACCCTTACTACCTGCCAAGGGTGACTGTCCACGAAGCAGAGATAAATATGGCGGATCCTTTTGCAGCGTTTTTCTTTCTTTCTTTTTTTTTTAAAGGGAAAACAAGCGTGCTTTACGGATAGCACGTGTTTTGCGAACTCTCTCGAGAACGTTCCGAGCTGTGGTGGATGAGAAGTTAAACAGAGCATGCACAGACCGAAATCCTTGGGATTATTAAAAAAAAAAAAAAAAAAAAAAAAAAAAAAAAAAAAAAAAGTCGATGGGTTAGCTGCCTGAGCAAACCTGTGTGTCCTGAATACGAAGGTAACTTATCCTTATAGGTAAACTGTACCCGCGGGTTCCAACCATGTCAAAGATAATCTGCTTGAAGGCAAAATGAATTTTGTCCTGATAGTTCGCACATTGACAGTGAAGAGCGAGACAGTTCCTGTTCAGGCAGCAGTGACGGGTCAACCTGACAGGTTCATGTCACAAACGTTTGGCTTTGTTGACAGGGTCAACCTTGTCAACACAACGTGCAAACAAATGAAAACATTTTGAACATCTTAAGTCCTTTGCTGATGGCTCCACAACAGAGACGATCTGGCCGAGCATTTTGATTGGATGTGTCCACTAGAGTGGTTATAAATAATGGTTATGATAATAATTTAAAAAAACGAACACACACACACACAATGACTTGAGAAATGACAATGTCTTCTTTAGTGCGGCACTTTGCTAGAAAACAAAACAACATAACCCCCCCTTTTTTTAAATGAATAAAACACTCAGAAACACAACCCACCAAACAAAACAAAAAAGCAACCCCCGCCCCCCCCCCAAAAAAAAAAGAAAAAGCCCCCCCCCTCCCCCCGAAAAAACACACCAAAAACCAAAAAAAACAACAAAAAACAACAGCAACAAAAAATACCCCGAAATCCAACAACAAAAAACCAACCAACCAAGCAACAACAACCCCCCCCCCTCCACCAAAAAACCGAAAAATAACAGCAACAAAACAATGAACTAACCAACCAACAAAAACCACCAACAAAACAAACAAAAAAACTAACAACCAAACAACAAGAAGAAGAAAACGAATTACAATTTTTCAGAACAAAACCAAAAATAACCAATCACTGCCACCAGTTCCCTTTAGGACAGCCCGGATTTCTGATTAAAAATATTCGTCAGGGAACCAGCAAGCTGACAGCAGAAGACGGACATTAGACTGACGCCGTTTCAAAAGAACTTTGAAACTTAACTTGATAATTCACCAATAAAAGTCTAAAGCATATCACTGACACAGTCCTACAGAATCAACACACACAGACACAGGCACACACACACACACTTTTCCCCCTGTAATATCACTTAACAATGAAAAGACGTTAAACTGAAGAAAGAAAGAAAGAAAGAACACACACACACACACACACACACACACGTACACACAGCCATACAGACACAGACGCAAAGCAGATAACACACACACAGACACACACACAGACACACACGTCTGTTTGGCTGTCTGAATATATATATATATATATATATATATATATATATATATATATATATCAACACAACAGCGACACACTCACCTGTCACCGGATCATCACACTGCAGTTGTCATCATTCTGCACGTGCAGTACAGCTGACACAAGGACCGTAGTCATGGAGACTGACACGTGCAGGACAGCTGACACAAGGACCGTAGTCATGGAGACTGACACGTGCAGTACAGCTGACACAAGGACCGTAGTCATGGAGACAGACACGTGCAGTACAGCTGACACAAGGACCGTAGTCATGGAGACAGACACGTGCAGTACAGCTGACACAAGGACCGCGGTCATGGAGACAGACACTGCAGTACAGCTGACACAAGGACCGTAGTCATGGAGACAGACACATGCAGTACAGCTGACACAAGGACCGTAGTCATGGAGACACTTGTGGTACAGCTGACACAAGGACCGTAGTCATGGAGACAGACACTGCAGTACAGCTGACACAAGGACCGTAGTCATGGAGACACTTGTGGTACAGCTGACACAAGGACCGTAGTCATGGAGACAGACACGTGCAGTACAGCTGACACAAGGACCGTAGTCATGGAGACAGACACTGCAGTACAGCTGACACAAGGACCGTAGTCATGGAGACAGACACGTGCAGTACAGCTGACACAAGGACCGTAGTAATGGAGACTTCCGTACGTCGGGCGTGAAGCAAAACGTCTGGACTTCCAACGTCAACACTTTTGCTGCAGCAAAGTCGGTATTCATGGGGCGGACGTGTAGGTCTGACAACGAACGACTGAACTTCTCACAATTTGTTCTTGACAACGCCTACGTTTTTATATAGAAAGGGATTTTATCGAACGAGCTCCCATATGCGCATGCTTGTCAGCTGCTGCACGCATCGAAATTTACGCTTGGTTTGTCCAGCCTGGAGTTCATTGGTTTGTTGTGTGTGTGTGTGGGTGGGGGGGGGGGGAATCGGTGGTAGGGCATCACTTACACGTGCGATCGTGCGGCATGCACGTGGTTGTTATGTTTTGAAGCGCCAGTGTGTGTGTGTGTGTGTGTGTGATTATAACTTTTATGTATCATACTTCTTTTTGTTGTATTCTAATGAAAGGCACAAAAGTAATAAACCGTTATTATTGTCATTATTATTAGTATATCATCATCATCATAAACTTATAGAAGGTGAAGTCTGGGCATACGTGGTATAGTCTAGCCAAATCGCTGGACAAAAATCAATTTCAGCCGTTTTAGTTTGCGTTTAGACTCGGACTTCGTCAAAGTCTGCCGCCATGAATACCAACTTTCAATGGTCTGTCTCGGACAACACGTTCATCCCGGACGTTTCCGTTTACACCGCTCCATGAATACGACCCTCTGGTGGCTATGGCTGTGTGCGTTGAACGGCAGAGACGGACGACATGGCTACAGACCTTGTTCGTTAGAGAAAAAAAATTAGAGTAATTTGCCGTTGATTAAGCCGGAAAGAGAATTCGTGGGAAGTCTCTGAAAGTGAAAGTTGTGAGTTCATCGATTGTACTTGTGTAAATGCTTCACAATGGGTCTGGGGAAAACGGGAGGAAAGAAGTACTGTATGCGCTGTTCGAACTTCAAAGGAAAAAAGGTGACATCACAACGAATACCAGCCACGAATCGATTGCAGAGCATGGCGAGCTCAGAATCACTTCGTGAACTGAAAAGGACGCACCCTCAGTGGCGATGATATATTCCTTCACTTTTTACGAACAAGGTCATCAAAACAAGCACGGTATGTAACATTTTGAATCGAATATTCATTTTTTATGTTTCAAAATATATTTGTTCAATTCAACAGCCAAGCCTAAGAATGTTTTAGGTCTGATTTCTCAAAGAGGGATGATTATACTGTCTTCATTTCTCACACACTTATCTGCCTAATGTTTGAATCTAAAAGCAGAACTTAACCTTTAAAAGGGGGAATTACAGTACACCAGCTGGTCCGTCTTTTTCACATTCCAGTCACCACTGTTGTATCACACTGCTTTTCCACCACTCCTCTTGTGTGAATGGCGGAGTGAACATCCACGCTTTGTTGCGAACCATGGACGTGTAATATATACGTCCGTGTTGTGAACACTACACATTCCGTCTTGAGGGGGACAATGTCGAAGCGACCCGCTCAACGTGTGTATTGTGCAGAGAATGCACGATCGTCAAAGGTAGCTCTTCTGTTTTTGAAGGCTTTCTCCGACTGGTTGCACCAGGAAAAGTTCGTCTGCTCCTCTTTTTCATATTTTTTTCAACGTTTTTTCAGCTGTCCAAATAAATGGATGCATGAAGGTAAATGCGAACGGGCATGTTTTATTGCGAACGATGGGTTTGGATACACGTGGGCAAGTAAAACAGAACCAGGTCTTGAACTCACATCCTCCACATCACACACAACCACACCCTTTTGAGAGGGCTCAGTCATTGTGCATCATCGTTCGCAAACTGACTCATAACAAAATATCCTGTGGTCTGATTGCAAATGACATTTTCGGAAATTCCTGTCCAGACTGACGTTCTGATATGTCACCAACATGCTTTCTTAATTCTCTCAGCACTGGAAATGCACTGTTCATTTAACATATCCAATCAATTAATCAGCTGTTTTAAGTCGTGTCAAAGTCCTGCTACTTGCTTCCTTGATTTACGGGTTTTGAGGGCACGTTTGTGAACGTGGTCTGCAGTGGTGTGCGAAGAGAAGCCAGAAGGAGCGCGGAAACAGACGGAAACAGCTGAAGTTTGACTGGGTTCTGGAAACTGATATTCCTTTAAGTTTCAGAACAAGGTCGACGCAGACGTGACTGTAAAGTGTGTGTGGTGAGAACGCTTCGAAGTGGGGTGGTACACGAAACGTTCCAATTACACGCTGTTCGCAGTTAGGCAAACCTGCCCTATTCAAATTCACAACTGTACACATGGTCAAACACAGCCATTTCCACTTCACACTTTGTGTGTGTGTGTGTGTGTGTGTGTGTTGTTGTTGTTTTCCTGTGCGCGCGTATGTGCTTGTGTGCATGTGTCACAGCTTTTGACAGTCTCGTGTAGAATTTTTGTGCATGCCCTTCCCCGTTTACCCCCCGCCCCATTGGCGTAGTTGTTTAGTGTGTGTAGGTCCCGGTTTCACGTTTTTCACGTGCAATCGGGGAATCTCGTTTGTGCGTGTGTCACTGCTGAGCAGAGTTTAAAGTGTCTCTGTCCTGTCAGTGACACTTTTCGAGGCTTTGCGTCCGCGGCCTTCTTAGAGGAAGGTCGTGGCTGGGTTTGGGTTTGGGGCTTTTTGCCCAGTTGGCATCATCATGTGAGGATTGTTTTTCCTCCGGGTGGCTTAGCTGTGTTGTGTGCTCCAGCAATGAGGGTAGGAGTACCCTGCTGGACATGTTTGTACTTTTGTTTCCAGCCTCAGGGTATTAGCACGCGGTTGGTCCAGTTTTGCAGAATCCCCCTTGCCCTTCCTGTGTCTGTGGCCTGCAGCCTTTGTCAGCCGGGTAGCCTTGGTGCTCCAGCTGTCTGCTGTCTTCCTGCTGTCCTCGTCTCGTCACTGTTGTAGTTTGTGCTCTAGCTTCATCGTCTTCGTCTTCCTCAGTCTTCATCGTCCATGTCATCGTTTTTTTTCTGTTTTTTTGTTGTTGTTTATTTTATCATTTTATTTATTTTCATGTATTTTAATTTAATTTTATTTATTTATTTATTTATTTTTCTCAAGGCCTGACTAAGCGCGTTGGGTTACGCTGCTGGTCAGGTATCTGCTTGGCAGATGTGGTGCAGCGTATATGGATTTGTCCGAACGCAGTGACGCCTCCCTGAGCTACTGATACTGATACTGTGCAGTGTCTGTTTCCTTTTGTCTTGTTATCAGCCGTCCTAAGTGTGCACACAGAACATTCTCTGAAGCGGTTTTCGCTGGACGCTTCTTCGAGTTCTGTGTTGGCTTGGAGTTGATTGAGTGTAACTTTACTGCGGCTGATTTTGGCTGTTTTATTAGTCAAGTTTCTGTGTGTGGTTGAATAAATTTATGTGAACTTGAAATATATTTTTTTTTGTCTGTGTTTGTGTTGTCTGGGTGTCAGTGCTGGGAAGGTGGTTACCTGTCCGCTCTTATAGGGCGTGACAGCATGTGTGTGTGTTCGTGTATGTGTGCGCGCGCGTATGTACGTGCAAGTGTGTGTGTTTATTGTGGGAGCTGGTGGGAGGGGGAGGAAAAGTATGTGTGTGTGTGTGTGTGCGTGTGTAATTTGAGGGATCAATGTGCGGGCACCACAGCAAAGAACATGACATGCCTGACTGGGGGATCAAGATTTGTGTGTGTGTGTGTGAGGGAGAGTGAGTAAAGAGAGAGAGAGGGCGTCTGAAATAGTATCTTAAACAATTTAATGACATAGACACCTTTTTCTGTTCATTTATTAAATCAAATAATTTTCCAGTCTGATAAAGTTTCAGATATTCAATTAGCGAATATTCAATCGAAAATAGATAAGCAACTAAAACGAACAAACAAAAAGAGCAAAATAAGAACAAAAGAGAAAATTCAGATGATACTTCAAACAGAAGATGGGGGTAAAAGATTATTTTTTGTTGTTGAATAATGCGGCATTTTCCAACATAGGAAAGTGAAAAACGTAATCATTATTTACCTAAATCTGGTCAACATTTTCTTTCACACACACACACACACACACCCACGGTCCATTTCTGCCACACTTTGGCTCGGACGTATCGACTGCTGGAGAAACACACACACACACACACACACCACACACACTTGTGGGAACGAAGACAATCCTCGGCCTATTTCTTGACCTCTGGGCCTCTACTGCTACAGTTTAAAAAAAAAATTAAAAAAACAAACAAAACCCCAAACAAACCCGAAGATACTCCACAGCTTATTTCGTCCCACCAGCTGTGCATCAACTGCTAGACCTACAACACTTGCGCATCATGATCACGATACCAGTCTATTTCTTCCTGCTGTGTATCACTTCTAAGGTGAACAGAAAAAACAACAACCCAAAATGGGTACAGCCATCTGGGAACAAAATCAATATTCCTCGGCATATTTCTTCCAGTTGTGCGTCCGTTAAACTGCAAACAGTCAAAAGACACAATTCCGTGGAAACACACACACCCACACCCACACCCACACCCACACGAACCAACAACAACAAAAACCCCAAACAACCCACAGCCTATCTCTTGCCACTGTACGTAACAAACTGTCACTGTTTTATCGTCGCATCCGATTGACTATACATGCTCAGCTTGACAACGGTGAAAAGACACAGACATTTTGGGGGACAAAAACTGTCTACATCTGGTACAAGTAAAATAAAAAAAAATAAATAAAAAAAGGGAAAATAAAATAAGGCCACGAAAATTTGTATAAAATGTAACTCTCGTGGAAGGTCACGCACATCTTGACCCCCACAACAGTGAAAAGACAAGACACAACAGTGAAAAGACACAACAGTGAAAAGACACAACAGTGAAAAGACAAGACACAACAGTGAAAAGACACAACAGTGAAAAGACACAACAGTGAAAAGACACAACAGTGAAAAGACAAGACACAACAGTGAAAACGCAGATATTTTGGTGACCAAAACTGTCTTCAACTGGTACAGTTAACAGTAGTAGAAGTATATATATATAAAAAAAAAAGTATTACAAAACAAAAACTCGGTGCACAGCCTCTACTCGTGGCTGTCTCCAGGCGGCACGTAACTCCCGTGGAAGGTCACGGGCATCCTGACCCCTTGTGGAGCGACTGCACGTGCCAGCTCCTGGAAGGAGGCAGCGTCCAGAATGACCAGGAAAGACCTCAGGCCTTCCCGGGTGGGCAGCACAGGTGACAGAACCACACCTGCACGGTGGGACACACACACACACACACACACAACACACACATCGATACATACTTGACATTCAGGAGAAGGCCGCAATGTTTGTTTCTATCTCTTTCTGTCTGTCTCTCTGTCTCTATTCATTTGTCTAGCAATCGATCTATCTGTTTTTCTTTCTACCTTCCCCCCTTCCTTCCCTCTCAATCTATCTCTCTATCTCTGTTTATTTGTCTAGCAATCGATCTGTCTGTCTTTCTATCTACCTTCCTCTTTCCCTTCCCTTTCATCAAAACAATCACTCTGCCCTAAGACTGACCACGCATTTTCTTTCTTTCTTTCTCTCTTCCCTTTCATTCCTTCCTTCACTCTGGTGCTTCACTCTTTATGGCTCCTTGACTGGCCACAGACAGAGAGAGAGACAGAGAGAGCGAGAGAGATTCTTTCTTTTTCTTTTCTTTGTTTTTAATTCATAAAGATGTTTTTATTTCAGAAAACAAGGACAACAAACAAACACTTGCACACAAAAAAGGAGAGGGGGATGGAGGGTGGGGGGAAGAGATGTATCAATGAAGGCGGGGGGGGGGGGGGGGGGGGGGCTGAAGGAAGACAACGAAGAAAGGACCCACTGAATTCTCTCCCAGGAGATAACCCTTTCTTTGGATCCACCACCATGGATCAGAGGCAGTTTCTTTCGGAGACAGTTACTGTCTTTCTTTTCTGTCTTTGCTCTCTCTCTCTCTCCCTCTCTTTCACCTGTCTATCAATCTATCAGTCTACGCATCCATCTATCGATCTATCTATCCGTTCGTTCTATGTATGTATGTATGTATCGTTCTCTCGTTCTGTCCATCATTCTATCTATTTATCCGTCTTGTCTGTCTGTCTGTCTTTGTTTCTACATTACCCCCCCTTTCCTTTCCTTCACTGTGTAGTTACCTTTATTATCTCCCGTGGCACCAGACCTTTATTATCTCCCGTGGCACCAGGGCTGGCCACAACTACTTTCTTCCCTTCTTCCTTCCTTTCTTCATTCATTCCATCATGTCTTCCTCCCTTCCTACCCTGTTCACCCCTTCACTGTGAATTTAGTTGCCTTGGTTCTCCTCTGTGGCGACAGGGCTGGCCAGGATACAGTTATTTTCTTTCCCTCTTCATTTCTTTATTCACTCCATCATTCTGTCTTCCCCTCTCCCTTCCCTCTTCATTGTTTCATTGTGACGCAAGTTACCTTGGTTCTTTTGTGTTGCCCCAGAGCTGGCCACGAAGACAGTTCCTTCCTTTCTTCCTTCCTTCCTTTATTCACTCCATCATTCTGTCTTCTTCCCTTCCTTCCCTGTGCCATAAGTTACCTTGGCAGTTACTTTCTTCTTTCCTTTATTCCTTATTTCCTTCCTTCCTTCCTGCCCTGTTCATTGCTTTACCTTGGTCCTTTCGTGTTGCCCCATTGCTGGCCACGAGACAATTCCTTCCCTCCTTCCTTCCTCCCTCCCTCCCTTCCTTCCTGCCTTGCTCGTTGCTTTACCTTGGTCCTCCTGTGTCGCCCCAGGGTTGGCCAGGAAGACAATTACATCCTTTCTTCCTTCCTTCCTTTATTCATTCCACCATTTTGTCTTCCTCCCTTCCCTGTGCCATAAGTTACCTTGGTAGTTACTTTCTTCTTTCCTTTATTCCTTATTTCTTTCCTTCCTTCCTTCCTTCCTGCCCTGTTCATTGCTTTACCTTGGTCCTTTCGTGTTGCACCATAGCTGGCCACCAAGACAGTTCCTTCCCTCCTTCCTTCCTTCCTTCCTGCCTTGCTCGTTGCTTTACCTTGGTCCTCCTGTATTGCCCCTGGGCTGGCCAGGAAGACAATTACACCCTTCCTTCCTTTCATCTTTCCTTTATTCATTCCACCATTCTGTCTTCTTCCCTCCCTTCCCTGTGACGAAAGTTACCTTGGTTCTCCTGTGTCGCCCTGGGGCTGGCCACGAAGACAGTTCCTTCCCTCCTTCCTTCCTTCCTCACTCCCTCCCTCCCTTCCTTTCTTCCTTCCTTCCTGCCTTGCTCGTTGCATTACCTTGGTCCTCCTGTATCACCCTGGGGATGGCCAGGAAGACAATTACATCCTTCCTTCCATCTTTTCTTTATTCATTCCACCATTCTGTCTTCCACTCTTCCTTCCCTGTGATGTTAGTTACCTTGGTCCTCCCGTGTCGCCCCAGGGTTGGCCAGGAAGACAATTACATCCATCCTTCCTTCCTTCCATCTTTCCTTTATTCATTCCACCATTCTGTCTTCCTCCCTTCTCTGTGACGTAAGTTACCTTGGTCCTCCTGTGTCGCCCCGGGGCTGGCCACGAAGACAGGCTCCCCAGTCAGGTAGCCCTCCTCTGGCTCCCACGATGTCTGCTTCCTCTCCTCAAGGTCCAGCTTGACCAGCTGGGGGAGGGGCAGGGAGGGTGAATGATAATGACAATGATTGTGATGATGATGATGATGATGATGATGACGACGATGATGATACTACTACAGCTGATAATCATCATCATCATCATCATCATCCTAATTATAACAATGGTAATAATGATAATGACAGTGATGATGATGATAACAATCATCATCCTCATCATCATAACAACAGTAGTAATGACAATGATAGTGATGATGATGAAGATGATGGTGATATTCATGATGATGCTTGGGGACAATGATCATGATGGTGATAATGATGATGATGATAACAATAATCATCATCATCATCATAACAACAGTAGTAATACTAATGATAGTGATGACGATGAAGATGATGGTGATATTGATGGTGATGCTGGGGGACAATGATCATGATGGTGATAATGATGATGATAACAATCATCATCATCATCATAACAACAGTAGTAATGATAATGATAGTGATGACGATGAAGATGATGGTGATATTGATGATGATGCTGGGGGACAATGATCATGATGGTGATAATGATGATGATGATAACAATCATCATCATCATCATCATAACAACAGTAGTAATACTAATGATAGTGATGACGATGAAGATGATGGTGATATTGATGATGATGCTGGGAGGCAGGGAGGAGTGAATTATAATGGCAATGGTTGTGATAATAATAATAATAATAAAAATAAAAAAAAAAATAATGATACTACTACTACTACTAATTATCATCATCATCATCATCATCATCAGAGCAAAAGTAGTGATAATAATGATAGTGATGATGGTGATGATGGTGACATTGATGATGATGATGATGATGCATCATTACTACTACTACTACTACTGCTATTACTACTACTACTTCTACTACGGTTTGTAATGGTTCTTCCTCCAGTGCTGACTGTCTGCTATTGTTTCTATAACTACTATTATGTTCGTAAATACTCACATTTGACTCTAAATTAGGTAAATGGATAAATAAATAAATAAATAAATAAATACATACAAGAATGAAGGAATGAACGAACAAACAAACAAAAATCATATAGACAGATACATAGATAGATAGAGAGACAGACGGACAAACTGATAGACAGATCGATAGACAGACTGAGACAGACAGAGATCGATAACAGAGTAAATAAAAACGAGCCACCGTAGCGAAGTGGTTAGCGTCGCGGAACGACGGCTGGGAGGCTCTGGGTTCGAATCCCAGCGGGGGTGGGTTTTTGGCCCGCGGCCGGCTCCTGCTCAGAGCTGAGTGTGCTGTAGGCTTAAATGGGAAGACTGGGACCACACAGTCGAGTGTCATCCACTTCACGGATGCGTCTTTGGGTGTGTTGCTCTAATTACCTGACCAACACTGCAAGTGTCTGTATCTCTCAGGCCTGGTAAACGCCGGTGTGCCACTATGACAGGAAGTGTAGAGTACAGCCTTGTCACATCAGCCCAAACCTGAACGGACCTCCACAGCAGCATCGTCCTCCTGCTGCTCCTGCTCTTCCTTCTTCATCTTCAATATAAAAGTCCCAAATATGTCACCTTTCATGCCCTGCTCTCATGGTGACCTCAGTTTCGATACCCCTCCACATCTGTGCTTGGGGTGAGTCCTGTCAATGTCTTCAGAGTCGCCAGACTTATGGGGGACTGTTGTAGGAGGGACGTGGTGGCGGTCTCCACTCCACTCCACTCAGTCTGGCTCCGCGACTAAGCCATTATTGTCGTCAGTAGGGGGCTTAGTACGTGGTGTCCTTAGTACGTTGAATCAAAACAGGCACTACTGAATACCACCGAGGAGATTCAACAGCAGTGCAGGGTCTCCTCTGGTGTGTAGCCTCCTGGCGACCTAACATCGATAAATCCCTGTGGACTGCCGGCACTGGGACTGTGACAGACGAACCCGGGTGTGGCTGTGTATGGGGGACTCGGAATGAGCGGCGTGGGAGTAATGCCACTGAAATGGTGCAGATGATGGGGCAGTAAAGGAAAAAAAAAGACAAGGAAGGGCAAAATAAATTGAATGAGTCAGTAGCATGTACATAATACGTATATATATATATATATTTATCTATTTATGTGTGTGTGTGTGATATGACAATGATAAGTACTTTTTATCCTTCAATGTTATATCATTAAGGCGTGTGTGCAGTACTGAAGTGATAATCATTACTTTAGGGTTTTCATATCATGTAGATACCATCAGTGCATGCTGGACTTAAGCGATAATCATTATCATCTTTTTTTAAATATCTATTTGTTTCGTCTTTTAAAATCTTTTCTTATTTTCATGTACAGCACATGTGGTTTAGCGTATATGGATCAGTCCACACACTTTGACACGTCCTTGAAACTGAAACTGAAGCTATGATTACTTTAGGGCTGTCTACAAAGACACGTGTACCGTACACATAGTGGTTACTTTAGGGCTGTCTACAAAGACACGTGTACCGTACAAATAGTGGTTACTTCAGGGCTGTCTACAAAGACATGTGTACCGTACACATAGTGGTTACTTTAGGGCTGTCTTCAAAGACATGTGTACCGTACACATAGTGGTTACTTCAGGGCTGTCTACAAAGACACGTGTAGCGTACACATAGTGGTTACTTCAGGGCTGTCTACAAAGACACGTGTAGCGTACACATAGTGGTTACTTTAGGGCTGTCTACAAAGACACGTGTAGCGTACACATAGTGGTTACTTCAGGGCTGTCTACAAAGACACGTGTGCCGTACACATAGTGGTTACTTTAGGGCTGTCTACAAAGACACGTGTACCGTACACATAGTGGTTACTTTAGGGCTGTCTACAAAGATATGTGAACCGTACACATAGTGGTTACTTCAGGGCTGTCTACAAAGACACGTGTACCGTACACATAGTGGTTACTTTAGGGCTGTCTACAAAGACACGTGTAGCGTACACATAGTGGTTACTTCAGGGCTGTCTACAAAGACACGTGTGCCGTACACATAGTGGTTACTTTAGGGCTGTCTACAAAGACACGTGTACCGTACACATAGTGGTTACTTTAGGGCTGTCTACAAAGATATGTGAACCGTACACATAGTGGTTACTTCAGGGCTGTCTACAAAGACACGTGTACCGTACACATAGTGGTTACTTTAGGGCTGTCTACAAAGACACGTGTAGCGTACACATAGTGGTTACTTCAGGGCTGTCTACAAAGACACGTGTGCCGTACACATAGTGGTTACTTTAGGGCTGTCTACAAAGACACGTGTAGCGTACACATAGTGGTTACTTCAGGGCTGTCTACAAAGACACGTGTGCCGTACACATAGTGGTTACTTTAGGGCTGTCTACAAAGACACGTGTAGCGTACACATAGTGGTTACTTTAGGGCTGTCTACAAAGACACGTGTACCGTACACATAGTGGTTACTTCAGGGCTGTCTACAAAGACATGTGTACCGTACACATAGTGGTTACTTTTGGGCTGTCTACAAAGACATGTGTACCGTACACATAGTGGTTACTTCAGGGCTGTCTACAAAGACACGTGTACCGTACACATAGTGGTTACTTCAGGGCTGTCTACAAAGACATGTGTACCGTACACATAGTGGTTACTTCAGGGCTGTCTACAAAGACATGTGTACCGTACACATAGTGGTTACTTTTGGGCTGTCTACAAAGACATGTGTACCGTACACATAGTGGTTACTTTAGGGCTGTCTACAAAGACACGTGTACCGTACACATAGTAATTACCTGAGGGTTGTCAGTGAAGATACGGGTGCCGTAAACATATCGGTATTTCTGGGCGTTCACTTCGTCATAGTTGATCCTGGGCAGTTCCATCACCACCCCTCCTGCGGAAGGCACGGTTCACATGTATGGTCTGTCCACATTCTGGCTGTCTGGCTGTCTATACTGCTGTCTGTGTGGCTGCCTGTCTGTCTCTAGCTATCACACACACACACACACACACACACACACACACACACACTCACACACACATACATTCGTACGCATGAAACACCCATACACAAACTCACGCACACACACATACACACACACACGCATACATACACACACACAGACACACTGACAAACACATAAACACACATACACACACACACATGCACACACACACACACACACATTGGTAAACACACACACACACACACACACACACACACACACGCACGCACACGCACACACACAAAGTGACGTCAGAGTGACGTCATGTACCTTCAATGATGTAATCGGGGGTCAGGAATATCGTACCGTCACTCCTCTTCACAGCAGTCGCCTTGGTGTAGGTCAAGGTCACTAGATTGACCCCCTTCTCCACCTACCAATACACAGACACAGACACCCCCCACCCCCCAAACAACAACAACAACAACAAACAAACCACACACACACACAGACACACACACACACACACACACCACACACAAGCGCGCGTGCGCACAACCAAGACACAGTTGAAGGCTGTATAATTGTGCTAAGAAAGACTTGGTAAATGTTTCCCCCTTTTTTCTGTAACATTATTGATTGATTACAGACAGGAGCCAAACGTACAGTCAATCTATTTTTGATAATGTTTTTTCACTTCTGATTAAACACATACAATTGTGTTTGAGAAGAAAAAGAACTTTGAAACGGGACTTTTCTTGAACATATAACTCCCAGGAAACGGGATTCTTAAAGTAAAATTATGTATTTGTTTTCGTAACGATCTCTCTCAAATTAGTCATCAATACTGATTCATGCAGACACTGAGCATGAATGATCAAGACTGCTTAATCTCTTTCATGTGAGAAAAGCCCAGCTACAGTTGTGATTAAAAAATGCTATTGTTTGACGTTAAAAGGGATTTAAAACCAGTTTATGTGATGCAGAACATATAATTTACACATGTTAAAGGTGATTTAAACTAAAACATGTAACTCATTTTTATTAGATGAAATATAGGAATCTTACAAACGTTAAAGGGGACTTACACTGGATTAAAAAAACCACCAGTTTTATTAAGTAAAAGGCATGCAGTCACATACTTAGAGTTTTAACTGCAATCTTAAACCCAGTACTCAAATCTTAAGTCCAGAATTGTGAAATAAATGGCATATAAGTTACACACATTTAAAGGGGATTTAAACTCAATTTTTAAACATAATTTTATGAGACAAAAGACATGTTAGTTATACAATTAAAAGGGATCTAAACTCATTTTATAACTCAGTCTAAAAGATATGTAACTTTTTACACGTTAGACGGTGACTTAAAGTAAATTTTTAGACCCAGTTTCATGATACACAATACATGTAAATCAAGTACACGTTAATTGGGGCTTAAACACACTTGTATGAGATAAAAGACACGTCCATCACACACGTTAAAAGGGATTTAAAAAATAATTTTATGCGATGCATGGCATGTAAGACAAACATGTTGAATGTTAAGATAAAAGACACATAAATTACACATACTACATGAGACTTAAACCTAATTCCAGGAAACAACAGACGCTTAAGTTACCCCGTAAAAGGGGCCTTTCATCCGATTTCATGAGACAAAAGACACATAAAGTACACAAGTTAGAGGGGCCCGAACCCAATTTTAAGAGACAAAAGAAACGTAAATTACACACGTTAAAGGGGACTTAAACAATTTTACGAGATGAAAGACAAGTTAGTTACACATATTAAAGGGGCCTTAGACTCAATTTTTAAAGATAAAATACCTGAAACTTACACGCGTTAAAGGGGACTTAAAGATAAGACAAGTAAGTAACACACGTTAATTTAAAGGGGACTGAAACTCAATTCTATTAGATAAGACATGTAATTACACATGTTAAAGGGGGTTAAACTCAATTTCATGAAATAAAAGCCATATAAGTTACACACGTTAAAGGGGACCTAAACTCATTTTTTATAGATACAATACATGGAAAATAAACACGTGAATTAAAGGGGACTTAAACACAATAACGAGCTCACCTGGTCCACAGACAGCGGCAGCACGTATCTCCGGAAGTTGGGCGTGGACGTCACTTTACCCTCGGGGTCCAGTTTGTGCAGGTACAGGTCGTCGATAATGTCCAGGTCTCTGTAACCTACGAAGTCCACCACCAGCTGACCCTGGTCCTCGAAACAGTTGACGAAGTGGAAGGTGAAGGCCGTCTCCGCGCGGTACTTGGCGCTGACCTCTCGGTTGTCTGAACGCCGGATGACGCGAAAGACCAGCTGTTTGGAGGAGAATACGACATAATATGATGCGATACGATACGACAGGCTACGATGCGATACGATACAATACGATGCGATGCGATACGATACGATACGACACGATACGGATATGATACGATGCGACACGATACGATACGATACGGTACGGTACGATACGATACGATACGGTACGGTACGATACGATACGATAGGGTAGGATACGGTACGGTACGGTAGGATACGGTACGGTACGGTAGGATACGATACGATACGGTAGGATACGGTACGGTACGATACGATACGTGTACGGTAGGATACGATACGATACGGTAGGATACGGTACGGTAGGATACGATACGATACGGTAGGATACGGTACGGTACGGTAGGATACGATACGATACGGTATGGTACGGTAGGATACGATACGATACGGTACGGTACGGTACGGTACGGTACGATACGATACGATACGGTGCGGTGCGGTACGGTACGGTACGGTACGATACGGTGCGGTGCGGTCGACGCGACGTGATGCGATGCGATGCGATACAATACAACCAACCAACCAGCCAACCAACAAATCAACTAAATAACTAACCAACCAAGCAACCAATTAACTAACTGAAAAAAAAGGAAACAACAACAACAAACCCTCTTCCTTTAGTGTTTGCTGTAGTTGTTGAAGACAGTAATAACAGAGAAATGACTGACTGACTGAATAAATAGATAAACAAACAAACAAATAAATAAACGAATAAGTAAAATAGATAAATAAATAAATGATTTTTCATCTTCTTCGTTCGTGGGCTGCAACTCCCACATTCACTTGCATGTACACCAGTGGGCTTTTTAAGTGAATGACCGTTTTTACCCCCGCCATGTAGGCAGCCGTACTCCATTTTCGGGGGCAAATAAATGAATAAATAAATAAATAAATAACTGAATAAACGAATGCATGAAAATCTGCACCTCTTCCTCGGGGTATTTGCTGAAGTTGTCGTGGGGCGACGCCTGTCGCCAGTTGTTGGTCAGGAACTTGATGCTGCTCATGGCGATTGGCTGCTCCAGGATGACGAAATGGTCACGTGACATGCCGAAGCTGTGGTTGTAGCCAATGGAGAACTTCCAGCGTGACATCAGCGAAGCCAGCAGCTCGGCACCAGGAACGGCTTTGGCGTCTGATTGGTGGTTTAAACGGTTTATTTGCTTATTTATTTATCTATTTGTTTGTTTGTTTGTATATGTATGTATTTATTCATTCAATTAATCATTTAAATATCTATCAATTCCTTCCTTCCTGAAATTCCTTCCTTCATTCCTTTATTTGTTTATCCACTCCTTCCTTCAAATATTCATGTATTTTATCTGTCTATTTATTTATTTACTTATTTATTCTTTCCTTCCTTCCTTCCTCACTTCCTTTATCTATTTAGTTATTCGCTTATTTATTTATTTATTCATTCATGAATGGATGAATGAAGA
Organism: Babylonia areolata; assembly: GCF_041734735.1. Lineage (NCBI taxonomy): Eukaryota > Metazoa > Mollusca > Gastropoda > Neogastropoda > Buccinidae > Babylonia > Babylonia areolata. The sequence continues at coordinate 25,792,737 of NC_134903.1, forward strand.
GGTAAATAATTTATTTATTTATCATAATTATGTTAAACATGTCGATTTCAGTTGGGCATCAAGTCCTCCAAAACATAAAAGTCCCGTCGTAATATACACACGTACGAGAACACTTTATTATATCTATAAGAGAACTAGTTGATACGTTTGCTAATAAAAAGGCGACACATGAAAAACAACAAAAACCATTACACATACATTCACAGACAAATAAAAAGTCTTAACTTGCTCCCACGTTTCGAAATTTCACTGATTTATAACACATGCATGGTCAACACTGCACAAGCCCACATAAAACATTTATGAGATCAGTCATGTAGTCTGCGTAAACCCCAAATCAGTGATAACAGTCAAGAAAAAACACACATAATAATTACAGATATTAATAAATGAATCAGTAAATAACACGAAAATAAAATAAAGGGGAGAATAAAATGTGTCGAACCACCCCGGGCATACATACACTTGATGTGTACTGAATATACACCGCCGACAATATCTGCCGCACTGCGACAACAAATGGTGCGAGTCGGCACATACTGTCGCCGTCGACAATCATAGTGATGGCCTAGAGGTAACGCGTCCGCCTAGGAAGCGAGAGAATCTGTGCGCGCTGGTTCGAATCACGCCACAGCCCCCGAAATTTTCTCCCCCTCCACTAGACCTTGAGTGGTGGTCTGGACGCTAGTCATTCGGATGAGACGATAAACCGAGGTCCCGTGTGCAGCATGCACTTAGCGCACGTAAAAGAACCCACGGCAACAAAAGGGTTGTTCCTGGCAAAATTCTGTCGAAAAATCCACTTCAATAGGAAAAACAAATGAAACTGCACACAGGAAAAAAAAAAAAAAAAAATGGGTGGCGCTGTAGTATGGCGACGCGCTCTCCATGGGGACAGCAGCCTGAATTTCACACAGAGAAATCTGTTGTGATAAAAAGAAATACAAATACAAATACAAATACAAATATGCACGGCGACGATATATTCGATAACATCTTTCTCTCCACCCCCTCTTTCTCTGTGGTTCTTTCTCGGTCTCTCTCTCTCTCCCTCCTTCTATTGTCCCCACCCCCATCTCTTTCCTGTCCTCCCTCTCTCTCCCTCCCCACTCTCTCCTCCATCTCTCCATCTCCCCCCTCTCTCTTTTCTTCAGTCCTTCTTCCCCCTTTCCCTCTCTCGCCCCTGTCTCCCCCCCCCCCCCGTTTCTCTATCCCTCCCCTTTCTTTTTACCTCCCTCCCCTCTTCCTCTCTCCCCCCCTCTCTCCACCCTACTCTCTCTTACCCACTCTCACCCCATCCGCCCCCTCTCCCTCCCTCCCCCACCCCCCTCACTCACCAGGGCTGTCAGTGAGGGAGGGTTGACGGCAGTTCCCAGGTTGTACGTGTTGCCCTTCCCTATCTCTCCCTCCCTCTCTCCCTCACCATATATAACCCCCTCTCCCTCCCATCCCCTCTCTCTCGCCCCCTCTCTCTCTTCCCCCCTCTCTCTCTCTCACCAGGGCTGTCAGCGAGGGGAGGGGGAATCTTGACGATGTTGTAGTTGCGGGGAGGGTTGAAGGCGGTACCCAGGTTGTACATGTTGCCCTCCCGGTCAAAGTGGGGGTGTGCCGTGGACATGTGCACAGCGATCCTGTCGGTCAGAGTCTCCTGTCCGGACAAAAACACCACAGTCACGTGACAGTCAGCCCGACATAAACACCACAGTCACGTGACAGCCGGACAAAAACAACAGTCACGTGACAGTCTGCCCGACATAAACACCACAGTCACGTGACAGTCAACATAAACACCACAGTCACGTGACAGTCAACATAAACACCACAGTCACGTGACAGTCAGCCCGACATAAACACCACAGTCACGTGACAGCGCGACATAAACACCACAGTCACGTGACAGCCCGACATAAACACCACAGTCACGTGACAGTCCGACATAAACACCACAGTCACGTGACAGAGAACTCGTATAAGCCAAGGACTACTACTACTAGTACTACTACTACTACTACAGCCATGAGTGAAACAGACTAACCCTGCATTCCTTGAGCAAGGACTCAGCATGAACTCGTACAAGCCAAGGACTACTACTACTACTCCTACTTCTACTACTGCTACTACTACAGCCATGTAGTGAAACAGACTAACCCTGCCTTCCGTGAGCAAGGTCTCGGGGTGGACGTGCACGAGCCAAGGTGTCTCCGTCATGGCGTACAGCCTGTCCCCGTGCGGCACGATGTTCACGAGCACGTTGTCTGTCCATTCCGCGGGGTCCTTGGGCTTGAAGAACGTCATCAGTCTGTGGGTCAAACACACACACACACACACATGTACACAGTTACACACACACGACACGCACACGCGCAACACACACACACACACACACACCGCACCAGAGAGAGAGAGAGAACGAACGAAAATTTTGTTTCCCAGGACATTGAGATAAGCATAGTAACATAATAAAAAAAGAAACGCAAATGAACACACACACACACACACACACACACACAGATAGAAAGAGAGAGAGAAAAACGCCCAATTCACCAAGATGCCTTTACACGGGAGAGAGAGAGGGAGAGATAGACAGAGAGAGAGAGAGAGAGACAGAGAAAGAGAAAGAAAGAGAGAGACAGAGAAAGAGAAAGAAAGAGAAAGAGAGACACAGAGAGAGAGGCCCAACTCCCCAAGATGCCTTTACACGGGTGACAGAGAGAGAGGTGGAAAGAGAGAGAGAGAGAGAGAGAGAGAGAGAAAGAAAGAGAGAGACAGAGAAAGAGAAAGAAAGAGAGAGAGAGACAGAGAAAGAGAAAGAAAGAGAAAGAGAGACACAGAGAGAGAGGCCCAACTCCCCAAGATGCCTTTACACGGGTGACAGAGAGAGAGGTGGAAAGAGAGAGAGAGAGAGAGAGAGAGAGAGACAGAGACAGAGACAGAGAGAGATACGGATACGGATGTTTTATTCAATATAGGCCATGGCCCCTCATGAAGGGGTGGTGTAAACAAACATGACAGAGGAAATACGAGTATATTCAGATATGTAACATAACACAGTTCTAACCTGAAAATGAGAAAAAAAGTCATTATCTGCATTTAGTCTTATTCACATAGAATAACAAAAAAAGAGGAAAAATAGCACACACTCAACTGCATGTTGTATTTCTAATCTTAAAGGCTTTATACAGAGAGAGAGAGAGAGAGAGAGAGAGAGAGAGAGAGAGAGAGAGAGAGACAGACAGACAGACAGACAGAGACAGAGACAGAGAAAGTAACAAACGCCCACCTCCCCAAGATGCCTTTACACGGGTCAGGAGTGTGGTACGTCCCGAACTGCGAGGACACCAGCCGGTTGGCCTTGACCGACCTTACGTAGGTGTCAGTGTCAAGGACGCGCGAGGTGTAGGTGACCTTCTTGCCCCCTCGGGTCACGTGGAAGCGGTGAAGGACGCAGAAGCCGTCGAACAGATGCTTCATCACCTTGTCGCCGACCTTGAAGATTCCAGACCCGTTCCGGTAGAGAGATCCCTCCAGCCAGGGGGGGATTTCACCTGGTAGGGATTGGCGGGAATGGTAGAGTTGAGTTCAATGACCTACTGACACTATGACAGCCATGTCCGACTGTGACCATCAGGGGGCAAATTCAAGAGACCATCGCGCCTGCGGGTAAATGTGTACCTGCAGGTAATCTGCCTGAGGCAAGGCAAACTGCCTGAGGGTAAGCAATATCTGGTATTCGGGAACACAAGGACCTACCCAAGGGTTTACCAACCTGATGGCAATTTACCCTTACTAACTGCCAAGGGTGACTGCCGATGAAGAAGGGGTAAATATGGCGGATCATTTTGTAGCTTTTTTCTTTTTTTTTCTTTTTTTTTTTTTAAAGGGCAAACAGGCGTGCTCTCTCGACAGTGTTCTTAACTGTAGTGGGGTGCACAAAAGGGAATCACCAGGAGTTTTAATTATAGACAATGGGTTAGCTCCCTGAATGCACCGTGCATGTCTTGAATACGAAGTTACGTTATCCTTCAAGATAAACTGTACCCGCGGGTCCCTATCATGTCAAGGGTAATTTGCCTCAAGGCAAAATGAAGTTTGTCTTGAATTCGGCCCCAGTACAGCAGGGGAGGTAACTGTTGTCCTGACTATCTGGGCTAGAATTCGATTTTTGTGGAGAGTGCCATGTCCAAGTTATATATATATAATTATATATCCTCACTCTCTCTGGCCTTCAGTTTGGTGACTCAAGAGGAGCGGAGGAGATGATTGTTGTTGTTGGGTGTGTGTTGGGCCAGCATGCGTGTATGAATCACACACACACGCACACACACGCGCACACACGCGCACACACTGATCTCTCTCTCTCTCTCTCTAGTAAACGTTGTAATGTAATCGAAGATGAAAACCATTTTATAAACAATTGTGTCCTTTACAATAACCTGCGGCAAAAACATCTGAACTCTGAAGGTCAATCGTATGTTCACTTGATGAAGAATGGTTCTGTTTACAGTATTCGTAAACTATGCATTTATATATTTAATGCCCTGAAGATACGACAGGAATTCTGTGACAACAATGATGAAAGTTAGAATTAATTTACAATGCACGAGAAGCACTTTTGTTCTACAGGTTAAGTTAGTACGTATTTTACATTTGTGGCTGAGTGATCACCATATTGTGTACTTTTGACCTCTTTCTAGGGGCCCGAAGCCTGGAGATTAAAGTTTTGTTCTTGTTCTCTCTCTCTCTCTCTATATATATATACATGCATGAGTGGGTATGTGTGTGTAGCATATGTGTGCGTATGCACGTGTTCATGTGCGTGCGTGTGTGTAGGGTGTATATATACATGCGTGTGCCTCTGCGTGCATGTGCCATATCGGCGTCATGTCGTCTGTGTGCCGTGTGTGCGCGTGCATAGGTGAATCATTTACTGACGTATACAGAAAATTACAGCAGTGCACACGAACTAGATAGTCGTACTACACGGCAATCGCAGTCGATAGAAAATAACGACCCTGACCTGGGCATGGCACACGAGATTTAAAAAAAAAAATCAAAAAAAAAAATCACTCTCCTGCACTTTGCGTCGCTTTAATGCAGCAGTGATAAAAAGTTGACTTGTCGCTCGGTAAAACTGGTTTCAGCCTGCATCACTGGAAAAATCAGTGCACAGTGACCTGATGTGCAATTGGGGAAGTGAGAAGGTCAACGCAGAGGTGTGTGTGTGTGTGTGTGTGTGTGCGTGTGTGTGTGTGTGTGTGTGTGTGTGTGTGTGTGTGTGTGTGTCTGCGCGAGCGTGTGTGTGTATTCACAAGCTTATCTATGTTCACATGCTTGATCAGTGCGTGTGTGTGTGTGTGTGTGTGTGTGTGCGCGCGCGCGCGCGCGTGTGTGTGCATTCTTACAAATGCGCGCGCGCGTGTGTGTGTGTGTGTGTGTGTGTGTATACATTCTTACTAAATGTGTGTGTGTATATGTGTGTGTGTGTGTGTGTGTGTGCATGTGCATGTGCGCGCGCGCGCGCGCGCGCGTGTGTGTGTGTGGGCATTCTTACTAAATGTGTGTGTGTATGTGTGTTTGTGTGATCAGATTCTTATTTGGTGTGCATAAGCATGGTCTGTGTGTGTGTGTGTGTATGTTTGTGTGTATTTGTGTGTGCATGTATGTGTACGTGTATATTTGTGTATGCGTGTGTGTATGTGTGCGTGTACGTGAATGTCAGTGTGTGCGTGTGTGTGCGTGCGTGAATGTCAGTGTGTGTGTGTGTGTGAATGTCAGTGTGTGTGTGCGTGTGTGTGCGTGCGTGAATGTCAGTGTGTGTGTGCGTGTGTGTGTGCGTGCGTGAATCTCAGTGTGTGTGTGTGTGTGTGTGTGTGTGTGTGTGCGCTCGCGCGGGCGCATATGGTGTGTTCACGTGCGAACAGTCTGCTGAACGATGGTGACAACAACAGCAATGTTTGTCGTGTGCCTCCAGTCTCGCTATTGTTGTATCTGATGTCAAGTTGACTGCAAGGCGGAAGTGAGAAGGTCATCGTTCAGTTGTGCTGCGTGGGTATGAGTGCGCTTGTGTGTGTGTGTGTGTGTGTGTGTGTGTGTCCCCTCCTTATCTCTCTATGTGTCTAATGAAAACTCAACACAGACACAGAGACGCGGGACAGACACAGACACACACACAGACATACAGACACGGCCAGACGCACACACACACACAGACAAAGACATACACAGAGAAACACACACACACACACACAGACACACAAACAGAGGCAATATCCACGATTTTTTTCCCTTCAAGACGAAGTGAGTAGCATTCACGTTCACTCCCGCATCACCCTCCTCCCACCCCCCACCCCCACTCCCATCCACACCCCAACAACAACACTCACCCACGATATCCGTATCAACAGGAGTGTTGGTTGCATTCTCGGCGCTGAAGTTGAAGAAGTCCTGGTTGAATTTGAACCCCTCGTTTTTCACTCCCTCGGCCATGTTGGTTCGTTCTCTTCCGGTCTCGACACTCGGCCTTTCAGTTTCAGTGTGGGAAAGCAGACGACAAATAAGTCCACTGACAGACAGGCGGCAAAACACTCACAACACGCTAATACCGTCGCCACTGCGACCTTGGCGGCAACAATGTAGAGAGGCAGAGAGATACTGGTACTATTTTTACCGTGGTAATTAGGCGCTGAAGGCATGTGCAACACCCACTGAGCTGAATGGCATTACTATTGAGCTCATTGGTCGCAGCGCTGGCTAGTCGGCGTGGCGTGTTGTGGTCGCACTTTTTTTTCTTTTACTGCAGGGGAGATGTTGCGGAGGAAAGGGGGTAGGGGTGGGAGTAGAGTTGAGGCGGTTTTAGTGTTCTCGCACCTTTCCGGATGCGTGTGTGTGTGTGCGTGTGTGTGTGTGTGTGTGTGTGTGTGTTGTGGATGGGGGTCACGGTTTGGGCGTGTGTGTGAGGGGGATGGGGTGAGAGAGAGAGAGAGAGAGAGAGTGTGTGTGTGTGCGCGTTGTGGATTGGGGTGTTTGGGCGTGTGTGTCAGTGTGAGGGGGTTGCCGAGTGGGGGCGGGAGGATAGGGGGTGGCGTGTGTGTGTGTGTGCGCGTGCTCGTGTGTGTGTGTGTGTGTGTGTGTGTGTGTGTGTACATGTGTGCTACAGTGTGGTGAGGGGGGATGGAGGGAGCGTGTGTGTTGGCGCGCGCGTGTGTATATGTCAGTGTGTGTGTTCTTTCTTTAGTTTAATGTCTTTTCACAGGAAAGTGATATCAGACGGGGCAGGGGGGCGGGAGGGGGTCGGGGGGTGGGGGGGTGGGGGTGGGGGTAGGGGGGGGTGAAGGGGGAAGTAGGATATGTGTGTGTGTGCGCATGAGGGTCGGGAGGTTTTGGCGGGTGGGTGGGGGGGGCATGGGGGATCCGGTGGGATGACTGACACACATACATACATATATAAATATATATCTGTAAACAGATAGATGTACATATAGATATAGATATAGTTGGGTTTTTTTTTCTTCATGATGCAGCATTCACACATGATAAAGCTTTTTTTTCTTCTCTTTGTTATTGGCTGATAATGTTGCCTTATTGTTTGAAACTGTCAATAGCTTACAAACACAGTTTGCCTCGTACAGCTTCTGCACAACAGTGAAAAATGAGCATGGATAAAAATAATACCAGAAAGAGAGGTTACTTGGCTGCCAGAGAAAGTTGGATTTAAGATAATGGAGTAGCTATGCCTGTTGTGAATTCATACAAATACCTAGGAATGTATTTCGTGACAAGTTTGAGCTTGGTGGAAGCATGTGGTGACTGTGCATGGTAGCAGAGCTCAAAACGCTTTATTGTGTATTCTGCAGAAATTATATAAGTTGAAAAACGATTACCTGCATAGTCGTCCAGACTTTTTTTTCTTCTTTTTTTTTTCACAATTTCCATCCACGTTACACTATGGTGCTGAGGTACCGGGCCGTTTAGATAACGCAGTGTTTCTTCGTGAAAAAGTTTGTGTTCTCTCCGTCTCTCTCTCTCTGTCTCTCTCTCTCTCTCTATATATATATATGTGTGTGTGTGTGTGTGTGTGTGTGTGTGTACTTTTTGAGTGGGTTTTGTCAACAGAATTTCGCCAGAGGACAACATTTGTGTTGCCTTGGGTTCCTTTTCAGTGCATGCTGACCACGGGACCTCGGTTCATCGTCCCATCCTGAAGACCTGACGCCCAGTTTGATTCCGTCTGAAGTCAAATGTGGGAGAGACAGGGCGAAACCTGGAATCGAACCCATGCCCTCACGGATACCGTGTTGGCAGATAAGCGTCTTAACCACTCTACCACCGGGCCCACACATAGACACACAGTGTAAACCTCGTAGCCATCCATAACAGTGGTCGGAACTTTTGGCGGTCTTGGGAGACAAAAGCAACAGGAAGTGACGTTGATGTATGTCACACGTCACGCGGCCGTGAGGCGGAAGTATGTCACACGTCACATTAATATGCTGACGTACGTCATGAATATGCTGACGTATGGCACGACGAGTGTCACGTGACAGGGACTGTACTGTGGCCCTGTTACATTCCTCAGCCGAAGTACGGCTGCCTGTCAGGGATTGTTGAGGGCGACCACGTTAATTCTACCCCTGGTCCCGCCCTTTCACTGGGCGCCTAGCCCAAAGGTTGGTGGTTCGGGGCAAAATCGTGGAGTGATGGCCTAGAGGTAACGCGCCCGCCTAGGAAGCTGAGAGAATCTGAGCGCGCTTGTTCGAATCACGGCTCAGCCGAAGATATTTTCTCCCCATCCACTGGACCTTGAGTGGTGGTCTGGACGCTAGTCATTCGGATGAGACGATAAACCGAGGTCCCGTGTGCAGCATGCACTTAGCGCACGTAAAAGAACCCACGGGTTGTTCCTGGCAAAATTCTGTAGAAAAATTCACTTCGATAGGAAAAACAAATAAAACTGCACGCAGATCAAAAAGGGGACACGGTGGCGCTGTAGTGTAGCGACGCGCTCTCCCTGGGGAGAGCAGCCCGAATTTCACACAGAGAAATCTGTTGTGATAAAAAGAGAAATACAAATACAAAATACAAATCGGTAAGGTGATGAACTTTGTGAAGTGCGTGCTGCTAAAAACACGGGACCTCGGTTTATGAGATCTTGGTCTCTGACCCGGCCGAGGGTAGGCACTATGTTAGTATCCATGTCATCATCATTATCATCGTCGTCTCCGCCATTCAGGGTCTGGGCTCGAATCCCGCTCTGTCCCCCCACCCCCACCCCCCACCCCACAAGTTTGACTAGAAAATTAAACTGAGCGTCCAGTCATTCGGATGAGACGATAAACCGAGGTCCCATGTGAGCAGCAGTAAGCGCTTGGCTCACTGGAAAAGAACCCATGGCAACAAAACTGGTGTCCTCTACGGCAACATTCTGAAGAAGAAATCCACCCTGATAGATAAACAAATATATATGTATGCACGGAAGGCCTGGCAAAGGTTACGCTGCTGGTCAGGCATCTGTTTGTACATATTTTGTTTTATCGTTCTTCCCAT
>NC_134903.1:25804779-25822439 GCF_041734735.1 Babylonia areolata
CTGTCTCCCCCTGTCTCTCTCTCTGTCTCTCTCTCTGTCTCCCCCTGTCTCTCTCTCTGTCTCTCTCTGTCTCTCTGTGTCTCTCTCTCTCTGTCTCCCCCTGTCTCTCTCTCTGTCTCTCTCTCTGTCTCCCCCTGTCTCTCTTTGTCTCTCTCTCTGTCTCCCCCTGTCTCTCTCTGTCTCCCCCTGTCTCTCTCTGTCTCTCTCTCTGTCTCCCCCTGTCTCTCTCTGTCTCTCTCTCTGTCTCCCCCTGTCTCTCTCTGTCTCTCTCTCTGTCTCCCCCTGTCTCTCTCTCTGTCTCTCTCTGTCTCTCTCTCTGTCTCCCCCTGTCTCTCTCTGTCTCTCTCTCTGTCTCCCCCTGTCTCTCTGTGTGTCTCTCTCTGTCTCCCCCTGTCTCTCTCTCTGTCTCTCTCTCTGTCTCCCCCTGTCTCTCTGTGTCTGTATCTCTTTCTCTTTCTGTCTCTCTCTCCCTTTCTCTCTCCTCCCCTCTCTCGCTGTCTCTGTCTGTCTGTCTCTCTGTCTTTCTGTGCCTGTCTGTCTTTCTCTGTGTCTGTCTCTCTTTCTCTTTCTGTCTCTCTTCTCCCTTTCTCTCTCCTCCCCTCTCTCTCTCTGTCTGTCTGTCTGTCTCTCTCTCTGTGTCTGTCTGTCTTTCTCTGTGTCTGTCTCTATTTCTCTTTCTGTCTCTCTTCTCCCTTTCTCTCTCCTCCCCTCTCTCGCTGTCTCTGTCTATCCGTCTCTCTCTTTTTCTGTCTCTCTGTGTGTCGTCGTGAAGAAGAAGTCAGACAGTTTGCAACTTATCTATCCGGTCAGTTAGTTGTTCCTGATTATCAGTCTAGGTATTGTTTTGTTTTATTGTATCATATACTGTATGTCATAATGTTTTCGAAATAAGTTTACACACCACCCCTTCATAAGGGGCTAAGGCCTTTTTTGAATAAACCATCCGAATCCGAATCCGAATCCGAATATGTGCCTGTCTGTCTTTATCTGTGTCTGTCTGTTTTTTCTCTTTCTGTCTCTCTCTCCCTTTCTCTCTCCTCTCCTCTCTCTCTGTCTCTCTCGCTGTCTCTGTCTGTCTGTCTCTTTCTCTCTGTCTCTCTCTGTCCCTGTCTGTCTGTCTGTCTCTCTCAGTCTGGATTGTAGCTCTTTTAGTTTGTTTAATAAATTGTTTGATTCCCAGGTTCAACCAACAGCACAATATGGTGCTGAAATTTGGGCCTTTGAGAAGGGCTTAGAAATTGAACAAATACATCTGTTTGCACTGAAACGCTTCCTCAATGTTGACAGTCGAACTCCAAATGATCTTGTATATGGTGAAGTAGGGAGGTTACCACTTTATATAGATTCTTACATTACATGTATTAAGTACTGATTTAAAATAATGCGTATGGAAGAAAATAGGTTGCCATGTAAAGCTTATAAGACATTGTACAATTTAGATAAGCATGGTAAAAAGACATGGGTTACAAATTTTCGTCAATTTCTAAATTCACATGGATTTTCTTATGTATGGGAAAACCAAGGTGTCCAGTGTATTCCTGGTTTCATAAAAACTTTCAGACAAAGAGTCACTGATTGCAGATGGCAGGACTGGCATGACCATATATATACTAGTGATAGATTTGCTCAATATAGACTTTTTAAGACTACGTGTGTGACTGAGCCATATCTTATGATTAGAATGAGTAGGTATGTTAAATGTGCTTTGACTAAATTTAGATTTGGTATTTCTGATATTGCCAGCCTTCGTTTAAGATACAGGTCCAAAGGTGAACGTGAACAGATGTGTCGCTTGTGTCAAAAGGGAAAAGAAGATGAGATCCATTTTTTGTTTTGTTGTACTGCCCTATTAGACCTTAGACTACAGTTAATTGAACCCAAATATTATAACAGCCCTTGTAGTTTTAGACTGAACTTCTTGTTGTCATCCAGAAGGAACTACTCTTGGTGGACTTGCAGTCTATATTTACAAATCTTTGAAAAGGTTGAAGGCTATACTATCGTAGATGTTTGTTTTGTGGTTGTTATCGTTGTTTTTGTTTCTTTATTTTGTAAGTGTTTTTTATGACATGTGTGGTATATTGCTGTTGTGGTAGTTCGACTTTGTGAGCAATTTATGGTATACAAAGTATGCTGCTGTTGTATTCAGTATGACTGTTATGATTTCTATATTTCATTGTACATGTGTCACACCTCTTCAGTAAGGGGCTATGGCCTTTATTTGAATAAAACATTTCGTTCGTTTTCTCTCTCAGCCCTTCATGAGGGGCCGTGACTTGTATTGAAAATAATACCGGGGTGTGTGTGTGTGTGTGTGTGTGTGTGTGTGTGTGTGTGTGAAAAAGGCGTCTCACCCTTTTTGTCTGACCAGGTGCCCCCCTTCCCCCCACACTCCCCCATCCACTGACTCCACACCTCTTCCATCCTCCTCTCTCTCTTTCTCTGCCCCTCCCCCCCCCCACACTCTCTTTCACTACTCTCCTCCCTCCCCTTCCCCTTTCTCTAGTTTGTAAAAAAAACAAACAACAAAAAACAAAACATTCCGCCGATATTTCACTTCCTAGATACAACATTCATCGAACCCAAGCTACATGAAATCAAAAACAATTTCTTATTCCCCCCCCCCCCCACCTCTACTCAGTCACTCGCCCCTCCCACCCCTTTGCCTCCCTCACCCCTAAAAAAAAAAAAAAAGAAGAAGAAAAAAATATAGACAGATAGATAGATAGATAGACAGATAGAATTACGACTCTGATGCTAGAAAGAGAAAGTGTCCACAAACCTTTGAAACAAGCTGCAGTGGTGAATGGTATGGTCGTGAGAGAGAGAAAGTTTGTCAAACAATGGTGGAAAACTCTCCGCTGGGTGTGTCTTCTCATGAGCACACACAAAGACACACTGACTAAAAAAACACATTCCTCCAGTCTATATCCGTCTGTTTCAACACGAAACAGCTTACCGGTGTTGTGCTTAGTTTGACACCCCCCCCCCTCCTGCCTCCAGGCAAAATTTGGCCAAGTGCATGACCAATGATTTGTTTTCACTCGCAAAAAGCAGTGTCACATTAAACAAAGACGGAGTATTGTAATACTTAGAGGGGATGTACTGTTGTCTCAGGTCAGCATATTGAGGGCATTGTAACACAAAGTGAACTTCTGTTTCTTTTTGAAAATCACAGAAAGGACAAGACAGCTCATCATCTGTTACATTACGTTTAAAACGTAATTTATGTGTATTGAGTTGTGACACACCAAGTCGTAAATGTACCAAGCTAATTCTGGCTTGAATATGTTTCAGCTCCAACATATATGGTGAAAGTACAAGACTACTTTTAAAAGTACGATATAGTGAGAAACGCTCACTGTCTGATAGCTGTGAAGACCAACTTTCTTTGTATTCGCTTACCAGTCTGTTTTTCAATGTGCTAAGAAATTCTTTTTCATTTCCGACCCCCTGATTCTCCCAAAACCTCCTGAAATCCATATTTATATAACATGAAACAAACAGATATGGCCCATGTATTCCGATTCTGCTGATGGATAAATAGCAACATTTTATATGCTTTCAGTGGTAACTGATGTTCTGGCATTTTGACAATTCTTAGCCAGTACTTGATACACCTCAAGTATATATTAATATACAAGGGAAACCTGCCCAGTTCACCGTAAACCATTGCATTTGGTGTATTAACACTCACATTCAAGAACCGTTTTAGCGTAAATGTATGCACTTTCTCTATTACATCGATATTTGCAATCAGACCCCAAACTTCCACCCCGTAGCTAAGCATTGGTTGAATTTGTGCATCAAATAGTTTTTAAAATATTTTATGGCATTTTTCACCAATTGATCGCAATAACTTGAAAATACTAATCACCCCTTTTTTGCCCTGCCAGCCATATCATGTCATGTATGGGAAAGAGTTAGTTTTGTTGACAGAATGACACCTAGATAATTATACATGTTTACAACTGTCATTTTAGTTTTTCCATAGAACCACCTTTCATTTTCCGATAAGTACCACCATTTCTAAACACAACAACGTTAGACTTGTCGAGGTTCACAATCCAGCCAAGACTCCTGGCTGTATCACAGAGCACATTCAGCTGATTTTGCAGACCAGTTACAGAGTCAGATATCAGAATTATGTCATCAGCAAAAATAAGAATAAGTATTTCTAGTACGTCAGGTATCAGCTGAACACCATGCTTTCCTTTGTTAATAATTTCAGATGCTAGTTCGTTGATAAATAACGAAAATAAGACAGGACTGCACACTTCACCCTGTTTCAGGCCTATAGGACACATGAAAGCATTACTTAATTCGCCACCTGTGTTTCTAGCTGATTGAAAACATTTTCATTTACAACTTCCTGACAAAAGTCTGATTGGAAAATTTCAGAGAAGTGGTGGAATGATAGGAGAAAGAAGGGAGAAGGAAGGCTGGAATGATAGGAGAAAGAAGGGAGAAGGAAGGCTGGAATGATAGGAGAAAGAAGGGAGAAGGAATGCTGGAACGATAGGAGAAAGAAGGGAGAAGGAAAGGAATGATAGGAGAAAGAAGGGAGAAGGAAGGCTGGAATGATAGGAGAAAGAAGGCAGAAGGAAAGGAACGATTCGAGAAAGAAGGGAGAAGGAAGGCTGGAATGATAGGAGAAAGAAGGGAGAAGGAAGGCTGGAATGTGGGAAGGGATGAGGACAGAAAGAAAGAAAGAAGGGAAAAGATTACAGGAAATGGGTGGGTGTAAGAAAAAAGAGAGAAAAAAAATGAAGGAGAGAAAGAAAGACAGAAATCAAGGAAGGAAGGAGGGAGGGAAAGTAGGAAGGAAGAAAGGAGCGAAAGAAGAAATGAATAAAAGAAGGAAGGAAGGGAGGGAGGGAAGGAGTGAAGGAAGGAAGGAGGGAAGGAAGGAAGGAAAGAAGGAAGGGAGGGACGAGGGAAGGAAGGAAAGAAGGAAGGGAGGGAGGAAGGAAAGAAGGAAGGAAGGAAGGGAGGAGGGAAGGAAGGAAAGAAGGGAGGAAGGAAAGAAGGAAGGAAGGAAGGAAGGAAAGAAGGAAGGAAGGAAGGGAGGGATGAGGGAAGGAGGGAAGAGAGGAAGGAAGGAAGGGAAGGAGGGAGGGAAGAAGGAATGGAGGAATAGAGGAGGGAATGAAGGGAGGAAGGAAGGAAGGAAGGGAAGGAGGGAGGGAAGAAGGAATGGATGAAGGGAGGAAGGGAAGGAAGGGAAGGAAGGAATGAAGGAGGAAAGGAAGAGAAAGATGATGTCATTCAATCAGATTTTAGGCACGCACACATACACACTCAGACGTACATGCAAGATTTAACGTGTATAACCGTTTTGTTTATTTACCCCGCCATGTAGGCAACCACACTCCGTTTTCGGGGGTGTGCATGCTGGGTATGTTCTTGTTTCCATGACTCACCGAATGCTGACATGGATTACAGGATGTTAAACGTGCGTATTCGATCTTCTGCTTGCGTGTGTCTGTCAGTACAAACAATGAGAGCAGTGTGGAGTGTGCAAAACAAAAAAATTCAAACAACATTAAACCACCTAAACTGCCTGATTTTGAGCTTAAACAACACAGAAATAATTAAGAAAAAAACATGGACAAGACAAAACGACAGACCCCCTGCCCCGACAGACCCCCCCGCCCCCCTGAGTCCCCCACCCCCCACCCCCCACCCCCAAAACAGGAAAACCAAAACCAGACAGCAGAGCATTGTCTTACGCACAGGATCTGAGTGATCATGACCAGGGCAGAACTGGGCGACTGTCATGGTGATCAGAGCGAGAAGGATGACGTACTTCATGGTGATGTCTGGCTGAGGACAGAAAATCAATCAATCAATCTGTAAATAAATAAATAGATAAATGGATAGATTGATAGATAAATCATTCTATAGACAAACAGATGAATAAATAGATAAATAAATCATTCTATTGATAAAAAATGAATAGTGAACAAAAAGATATTTATCTTAAAGAAAACAGGCAATTACGAAATCAATATAAGAGAGAGCCACACAGAGAAAGTCAGCATCAGATCCATCATGGTGGACACAGGCTTTATGGTGGAAACTGAGTGCGTGAGCCACGCATGATGGGAAATCTTGCAAACTGATCAAAACCCTTCAGCCATCAGCTTTGTAAGCTCTCAAGGCAGACAAACAACAGTTTCCAGAGAGACATGCACGGAGATTTGTTCGGGTTCTCTGATGTTGTCCATGGTTTTGTGGGCTGTCATAATCAGTGTTGACGTTGACACACCAGAATTCACAATTGTCAGGCGTTGGGCGTTTCTTTGGTGGTGATCTTTATCTGGTATTTCGTTGTCTCTCTCTCTCTCTCTCTCTCTCTCTCTCTCTCTCTCCCCTCTCTCTCTGCCTCTCTCTCTCTCTCTCCCCTCTCTCTCTGCCTCTCTCTCTCTCTCTCTCTCGCTCTGTGTGTGTGTGTGTGTGTGTGTGTGTAAGAGAGAGAGAGAGAGAGAGAGAGAGAGAGAGAGAGAGCTGAGCTGTTCCCTAAAAGAACAGCTGCTTAACTTCCCACTTGATTCCATGGACAGAGTCCTCAGAGGTCCAGTGTGTGTGTGACCAATCTGACCAACACAACGTCACGTGCAGAGGGTGTGGCCCAGCTTCCCAGGGCGTTGTCTCGTGCTGCACGTCCGCTCGAGTAGGTATAAAATGGACCGTGGTCAGTGATAGTGACCATCACTTCTCTGTCACTGTGACAACGAAAGATCAGGTAAGGTGTGTGTGTGTGTGTGTGTGTGTGTGTGTGTGTTGCAGTTGATGTTGTTGGTGATGAGAGTTGTAATGTTCAGAAGATTCTTGTTTTTCTTTCTATTGTTCTATGAACTCTGTCTGTCTGTCTGTCTGTCTGTCTGTCTCTGTTTCTCTCTCTGTCTGTCTGTCTGTCTGTCTGTCTGTCTCTCTGTCCTTCCCTTTGTCAATTTGTCTGTCTGTCTGTCTCACCTGTGTGCTCCTGTCCTGAAATGTTCTCATGTGAATAAAGGTATTAAATGCCGCTTGTGAAGAACCATGTTTTCAGATCTTTTATCCCCCCAGCAGTGTCAGTTTTAAATGCAACGTTCGCTTCTTTGCACTGACACAGCACGGCTGTTGTTGGCATGTCTGTGATTTACATAGAGCTTTTATGCGGCTTACTTTAATAGATAGGTTCATTTATTCACTGTATTACTTTTACTTTTTTTTTTTTTTTACAGAACTGCTCATTTGTTTTCATATTTGCATTGTTCCCCAGAGTGTGCACATGCGTTTTTATGCGTGTGTGTGTGTATGTGTGTGTGTGTGTGTGTGTGTGTGTGTGTGTGTGTGTGTGTGTGTGTGTGTGTAAACGTTTTCCATTCTTACCCACCACTACCTATCCCACCCTTCAGATAAATTGAAATCAAATCTAGTTTCGATTTTGTCATTTTTGACTTACTTGTATGCCAATCTTCCGTGTTTTTAACTGTTCATATTACACTGCAATAAAATAAGTTTACTGTGATGGTGACTGTGCAACACCCCCTCCCTCCTCTTACACCCTTCCCCCACCCCCTTCACCACCATGGCTTATGTACAATAACGTGTGTTTTTTCAGATTAGTCTTCATTGCCATATGTTCTTATGGTAAACTTGCTATTGTTCTTTTTTTCTTCTTCTTAAAAATAGTTTTTTGGTGTGTGTTTTTTGTGGGATTTTTTCTTTTTTGTTTTCTCTTAGGACGAACACGAAGGCAAATTTATGTGGGCTACATTGTGTGAATCAAACATTTCAGTGATTGATTGATTGATTCTGAATTAAGAGCAGGGATAATCAAAAGATCAATCTGCGAGCAAGAAGTAAACAATTCACTTGGTGCCTTTTGGGTGCACAAATCCCTGGACCCACTGAAATATTGCCAGAGGACAGAATATGCAGGACAGAGACCCGAGCAGAACGAAAAGCATGTTCATGACGTGTTTCAATTGTTGCAGACGTCATCATGAAATTCGTCATCCTTTTCGCCCTGGTTGCCTTGGCAGCTGCCCAGCATCGCCCAAACTTTGACCATGACGACCCTCTGCGTAAGCATTGCTACTTCTACTACTGATGAATAAATAATGATGATCTATATAGCACTAAATCTTGTGCAGAGACAAATCAAAACGCTTTCACACCAGTCAGTCACAGGCATGCATAACTCTAAACTAGGGGGAACATTTGAAAAACAAGGAAGACTACTGCTACTACTACTGCTGCTGCTACTACTACTACTTCTACTACAACTATGGCTATTGCTACTCATAATCACCATCATTGTCATAATTGTCAGGAGAACAAACACTGACACAGTAGCAGTGTTGTAAAACGTGAATTTACATGGATATACTGGTATTAAAAAAAAGAGATCTTGCCCCCACATGATGATCAAATTATTATTGAACAATAAGGTATCAGAGGAGAAGTGGGGTGAACAACTCTTCCAGAATTTCCAAAGATGACTATGCAGAGATGTACTATGAAAAGTTGGGGTTGGGTGTGATTGTGGCCACTTATCTATTCAAACCCTTCAAGTACCAAATTGAGTTGAGGGTGTTTATGGCATAGGTGAGGGAGGAGGCGGGGGAGTGTGTAAATATCCCTTTAAAGACAACAATTAGAGAGGTGTGTGTATCTGAACTCTTCAAGGACAAACAGAAGACTAAAGCAAATAATGGGTGTAATTATAAAACCAAATATACCTTGTAAATTTGCAAAAAATGTCACCGAAAATGTTCAAAATCGTCTTGTCAAAACAGCATTTCCACGACGAAATTTCAGCCTTTGGGTGACCTGGAAAAAAAGGAAATGGAGATGCACATGTGCACGTGGTTCTAGCTAAAAATAACCGGGGAGTCCAGACGAAAATCCGACGACAGTGGGTCTGCACACCCTCCCCAGTGTTACACATTCCCCCTATGTACCTCTCCCTTTCGTTGCCGTGTTCCACCAGACCACCTGATCCTCCAGGAGGTGAGGCTGATCATCAGCAACAACCAGGGCATCTCAGTGGACAACTGTCAGACCAAGTGTGACGCCCTCTTTGATCTGGCCGCTGGACACGATGAGGACATCACTGATAAACTGTGTCGTGAGGAGTGTGCCCAGTGAGTGACACGTGTGTGTGTGTGTGTGTGTGTGTGTGTGCGTGTGTGTGTGTGTGTGTGTGTGTGTGTGTGAGAGAGAGAGAGAGAGAGAGAGAGAGAGAGAGAGAGAGAGAGAGAATGTGTGTAAGAGTGAGAGAGAGAGAGAGTGTGTGTGTGTGTTTGAGAGAGAGACACACACACACAGAACGTGCGCGCGCGCGCGCGTGTGTGTGTGTGTGTGTGTGATGTCTGTTGTTGTCTATGACGAAGCTGTCATCCTTGACACGAGCTCAAAGGGAGTTGTTATTAACGTCATCTTTCTCGGCGTCGTCGTCATAATCATTGTTATCATTATCATACTAGTTGTCATCATCATCACCGCCACCACCACCACTATTGTCCTTGTGGTCATCATATTCACTATATTTGTCGTCGCAGATGCCTATCCGTAACGAACAAATCATTGTTTGTGTCAGGAGAAACTTGAAGCGAGTTCAGTATCATTGTCATGATCAAAGAAATTGTTGTCCTTGTCTGCATCTTAAGAAATACGTCAGTAGTCTCTTCCATAAATGTATGATAGTCAGTCGTGTCCAACTGTGACCATCAGAACAGCAGAGGAGGTAACTGATGTCCTCACTATCTGGGCTAGAGTTTGATTATAGTGGAGAATGTCTTGCTCCAAGTTCCATCCCCACTCTCTTGGCCAAATGGATTTTAGGACAGTCGGTGTTGGGATAGTTCCCAAAGGCCAACTAGCCCCCAAGGCTGCAGCACTAAGACTGAGAGCCATTGCAATTTTGCCTCCCAGTTTGAGGGTCATTGTCCTTCACAAAAGAATAAGCTGTAAATGATTTCCCAACGCAATGGAGAAACCATTGATAAAACAGATCTCACGTTGCTGTTGTGCCAGCTGTAAATAAATGGTGTTGAAGTCACAGGTCGCATAGCCTTTTATGGTCATCGGGGCAGTGAATTCACAATGTGTAGGGCTCGGCACAGGTAGGTAGGTGGAGCGTATTCCTCTCCTTTGGCTGGAGTCAGGTATACCTAGCCATTCACACCTGTGTTGAGCGAAAATCAGAGTATGCTGAAACGGGGCCTCAAACCCTGAACACTGGATCCAACGCTTAAACCGATTCTGCAACGGCGTCTCCTTTAATTAAATAATGTACCATTGCTATATTGTATTGCGTGATAGCTGTAGATTTCTAACAGATTTCTCTGTGTGGTATTCAGATTGCTAAAACCTGGGAAGGGTGCTTTGTAAGAACAAAGACTCTAAAGATAATAACATTAGTCTATGATTTGTTACAGTAGTTATTTATACTTCCTGTGGATTTTTCTTTCAGTCAGCGACGTGTACTGACAATTTCAGTCTTCAGAAAAGTTTCAAAGAAATTTAATCCTTTTGCTCCTTTTGGGGTGTGGAGGATACAATAACAATACATGCTCATTGAATCACATCTCTAGTCCAACAATGTCTCTGAAACACGCAAAAACGCACACACACACACGCACGTGCTAATGTTAATGATTTGCAACAAAACAAATCAAACTTAAACATACTGATAAGTATGTTTTAGATGTAACTAAAGTCAGACACCCTTTACAAGTTTTATGAATTTACTTAATTAAGTTGTGTTTTCTTCCCAGCAGTGAATGAATTGCATAGACCATACATTGAGATATGTTCATGTATATACCAAAGGTTACTGCACTGAAGTAGTGGATGCAAAGCAACAAACTGTGATGTGTCTGTAGGATAGGTTAAGTGATGTTTAACATACTTCTCTTGTAGTGGCAGCGCGTTAGATTTTGTGAAGATAAGGCATTGACCCACTTTTCTTTTTCTTTTAAAAAATTGTTTATCTATTTATTTATCGTTTTAGGGAGATGTGCATTGGCGTGTATGGATAAGTTTGCATGCCTTCACATCCCAGTGAAACTGTCATTATATGATTATGTAGGTCAGTGTGTGTGTATGCGCGTGTGTGGTGTGTGCTACACAAAGCCCTCTCTGATTTTCATTGTTCTTCAGCAATCATCAGAGCTGCCCAATAATTTTCACGTCAAAAGTTACAGTTGAAGTGTGACATCATTAATTATTTGACGTCATACTTGTGTTGCAGTCAACTGCACATGAGACCCACTGACGGCAATTAACCAGGTGATTCCAGAAAGGAAAGACAACTCATTGTTCCAGAAAAGAAAGACAACTGATTGTTGACTGCCAAATAAAGTGATCTTGTGTGGGAAAGGGAAACAAGACTAAGACGTGTGTGTGTGTATGTGTGTGTGTGTGTGTGTGTGTGTGTGTGTAAAAGAACCCACGGTAACAAAAGGATTGTCCCTGGCAAAATTCTGTAGAAAAATCCTCTTCAATTGAACAAATGAAATTGGAAGCAGGGAAAAATACAACAACAACAAAAAAAGAAAAAACAAGAGAGGCAAGGCCTTCAAGACTCACTTGTGATACACTTTAAAAAAAAAATCCAAGCTTTTTATGTATTGAGTATAATTTCAAAATGTAATGTTTAAGATAAGAAAGATCAGTTTAAAGCAAATTAACTCCCCTAGCATTAATTACAGAGTAATTCCCCTTTTTTTACTATCTGCACCAAAACGTTTGCAAAATAAATAAAACTTCCATGCTTAGCAAAAGAAGTTCCTGTTTGAACAGAAAATGATAATAATGACTGCTCTTGTTGTTGGGTCAGAATATCAGATCAAAGTGGCAAGTTTAGAGAATACACAAAATATAAATATAACAGTAAATGCAGTTTGCATATAATTAGTGTTCATTTTTTAAATTTTTTTGTGCCCATCCCAGAGGTGCAATATTGTTTTAAACAAGATGACTGGAAAGAACTGAATTTTTCCTATTTCTATGTCTAATTCGGTGTGAATTGACAAAGTATTTGCAGAGAAAATGTCAATGTTAAAGTTTACAACGGACACACAGACACACACACACGCACACACACACACACACACACACACACACACACACACACACAGACAACCGAACACCGGGTTAAAACATAGACTCATTTTGTTTACACAAGTGAGTCAAAAATGAAGGGATGGCACTCTCAGGGTGGTGACGCACTCTCCATGGGGAGAGCAGCCCGAATTTCACAGAGAGAAATCTGATGTGACAAAAATGTAATATGATCAAATACAATACTTCATTACAACTGGCCCAAGTGCTGTTGTTTTTTTGTTTTTGTTTTTTGTTTTGTTGTTTTTTTTGGGGTTTTTTTTTTTTTGTGTGTGTGTGTGTGTGTGTGTTTTGTTTTGGTTTCCACTTCCTTGTCTAATAAGTACCCCAACCCCCATAGCATGAACCGTTAACTACGAATCTCTTAATATCAAAAGAAAACAACAACACCAACAACAGCAACAACAACAAATCAGTGGGACTACCGTTGAACTACAAATGCCCACAATGTTACAAACTTCTGCAATTTCGATCCAAAAAAAGTCCAGAAATGTCACGGAGCTACCTGGAAAGAAAGTTACCTGATCAAAATGACCCCAGGTTGATTAACTGGAGAAGGACTCAAGTCAATGGCGGACGGTTGAATAACACAGTCAAACGATAAGAAAATTTGTTAGTCGAGAAAACTCCGCCACTAAGATCTGACCAATTGTGAATGTCATTTCTGGCCAGGCTGTCTGTCTGTCTGTCTGTCTCTCTGTTGTCACCCTCCTCTCTCTTTCTTTTTCTCTCATTTTCCTCTCAGATTTCTGTAAATGAAAGACATGAAAACAACACACAATACAAAAGACATGACTTTGATAAAAAATAAAATGAAACAATATAGAATAAATAAATATACAAATAAGGGGTATTTTTCACTCAGTCTCATCGTATCACTTTCATGCTAAGGCAGAGGGGAAAATTTAGACCTCCCTCACTAACCCAAACACACATTTGATATGGCTGAGAACAACAGATTCCAGTTTTCTTCTTCCAAAACAGAGTGTATCCATTTCCATAATTTTAGAACCTTTTTTCCTGACCCAGAAATAAAACTAAAAAATGGAAAAATCAAATCTGTCAAAGAAGCCAAATTTCTTGGTATCATTTTTGACCAAAAACTGAATTTCCTCAGCCATATCAAATATCTCAAGAAATCCTGTCAACAAGCTCTCAATGCACTCAAAGTGGTAGCTCACACGGACTGGGGTGCAGACCGTCGGACCCTCCTACGCCTGTACCGGGCCCTTGTGCGCTCCAAGCTTGACTATGGCAGCATTGTATACGGCTCTGCGAGAGACTCTTACCTCAAGAAGCTCGATCCCATTCATCATCAAGGATTAAGACTGTGTCTGGGGGCATTTAGAACGACCCCAGTTCATAGTCTATACGCTGAAGCCGGAGAACCCTCATTAACCCTCAGACGCCTCAAGCTATCTTTAAATTACTATCTGAAACTTTCATCTGATCCACTAAACCCTGCCTATGACATTGTTATGAATCCTCCCTCTCAAGAAAAATTTCAAGATAACCAGTCCTGCATTCCACCTCTGGGCATCCGCATTCTTCCACACCTGGAGGATGCGGATATAAACACTGATGTCATTTCTGATGATTCCAAGTTTCCGGACAGTCCTCCCTGGATGATAAAAACTCCTGAGGTGAGGTTTGACCTGTCTTCTTACAAAAAAGAGTCCACCAACTCCCTGATCTATAAATCATTGTATGCTGAACTATGCCAGTTGTATCCAGACTTCCTGCGCATTTTTACTGATGGTTCAAAGTCTGAGGAAGGTGTTGGCTGTGCTGCTGTATCCCCTTCTCTCAACAACTCGTCTTTATCTAAACATCTTCCAAACGACAGCTCAGTTTACACTGCAGAACTCACTGCTTTGGTTTTAGCTCTAAAAATGATTCATCAGTCACAAAACAAAAACTTTCTTATCCTCTCTGATTCTCTGTCTGCTCTGGAGGCCATCTCTGGCCGCAATACAAATCATCCCATGCTTCTAAAATTCCACGAGCTGCACACCTCCCTTAAAAATGATGACTATAATATTGTCTTTGTTTGGATACCGGGTCATTCGGGCATTTTTGGAAATGAGATCGCTGACCAACTAGCCAAAAGTGCAACAAAGCAGACCAAATCCAATTCCACAATTCCGTTTTCTGACCTGAAACCAAAAGTTCAAAGTTACACAAACAATCTCTGGCAAGAAGAATGGAACAACAATACCAACAACAAACTGTTCCAAATTAGACCAAATTTGAAAGAATACCTTCCATCTTTTTCTGGTAACCGCAGAGAGGAAACGGTGATGTGCCGATTACATACTGGCCACACACTCCTCACACACTCCTATCTGCTAAAAAATGAAGAAGCTCCTTGGTGTATCCCTTGTCATGAACCTCTTACTGTGAAACACTTATTAATTGACTGCTGGGATTTGAACGAGGTCCGACATAAACACTACACAGCTGAGTCCTTGAGAACACTGTTCAGGGATGTGCCTCCCTGGGCAGTAATGGACTTTTTAAGAGAAACAAATATTTTTAACAAGATTTAGATATTTTTAATTGCATGTTTTAAAAAAAAGTCATACTGTAAAGATTTGTTGTGGTCACAGCCCTGAGATGGCCTAAGTGGCTGGCTGGGCTGTAAACATAAAAATTTTAAATAAGATATTTTATTTACAGTTTTGAGAAGATTTTTTTGTTGAAACGTAGTAACAGCCCTGAGATGGCCTAAACGGTCGGCTGGGCTCTAAACAACATGAATTGAATTGAACACGAAGGGGGTTCAGGCACAAGCAGGTCTGCATACATGTTGACCTGGGAGATCGGAAAAATCTCTTCCCTTTAACCACCAGTAGCCGTTATTGAGATTCGATCCCAGGACCCTCATATTGAAAGTCCTATGTTTTAGGCACTCGGCTATTGCGCCCGTTACAGTAAAGAATGAATAAGGAGAGAAAGAAAGGAATGATAGGAGAAAGAAGGAAGGCTGGAATGCGGGGAGGGATGAAGACAGAAAGAATGAAAGGAAATGGGTGGGTGTAAGAAAAAAAAGAAGAGAAAAAATGAAGGAGAGAAAGAAAGACAGAAATCAAGGAAGGAAGGAGGAGGGAAAGAAGGAAGGAAAGAAGGAAGGAAGAAAGGTGTGAAAGAAGGAATGAATAAAAGAAGGAAGGAAGGGAGGGAGGGAAGGAGTGAAGGAAGGAAGGGAGGGAGGAAGGAGGGAGGAAGGGAGGAGGGAATGGAGGAAGTAAGGAAGGGAAGGGGGAGGGAAGGAAGGGAGGAAAGAAGGAAAGGAGGGAGGGAGGAAAGAAGGAGGGAGGGACGGAGGAGGGAAGGAAGGAAGGAAGAGAGGAAGGAAGGAAGGAAAGAAGGAAGGCAGGAGGAGGAAAGAAGGAGGGAGGGAGGGAGGGAGGAGGGAAGGAAGGAAAGAAGGAAGGAAGGAGGAGGAAAGAAGGAGGGAGGGAGGAGGGAAGAAAGGAAGGAAGGAGGAGGAAAGAAGGAGGGAGGAGGGAAGGAGAAAGGAAGGAGAGAAGGAAGGAAGGAAGAGAAGAAGGGAGGAAGGAAGGAAAGGAAGAAAGAAGGAAGGAAGGGAGGAAGGAGGGAAGGAAGGGAGGAAAGAAGGAAATGAGGGAGGGAAGAAGGAAGGGAGGATGGAGGGAAAGAAATAAATAAAAACGTTTGCTCCAGATACAGCTCATGATAATTCAAAATTGATATTCAGAGTATTCCAAATATTCGTTCTTCTTGTTTCATTTAACACTCAAATAAAACGCACGCACCAGTTACCACCACCACCACCACCACCGCCACTGACGCCGCTGTTTTGAATAAATGGATGAATGATATGGATACTTATATAACGCCTATCCTCGGTCGGAGACCAAGCTCTAAACGCTTTACAAATATGGGGTAGTTTACACAACAGGCTGCCTGCCTGGGTAGAGCCGACCGACGGCTGCCATTGGGCGCTCATCATTCGTTTGCTGTGTCATTCAATCATATTTCAGGCACACACACATACACACTCAGACAAACATGTAACATTTAACGTGTATAACCGTTTTGTTTATTTACCCCGCCATGTAGGGAACCACACTCCGTTTTCGGGGGTTTGCATGCTGGGTATGTTCTTGTATCCATGACTCACCGAATGCTGACATGGATTACAGGATATTAAACGTGCGTATTCGATCTTCTGCTTGCGTGTGTCTGTCAGTACAAACAATGAGAGCAGTGTGGAGTGTGTAAAACAAAAAAATTCAAAAAACATTAACTCACTCAGTACGGCCAGTCCTCTCTTCTCCTCTACACAGACCCCTCGGATGTCCAGTGGGTGTCTGAATGATCCAACCTTTAGCTTCCGTCGTCAGAATTGTGGTATTCTTTGTCAACATTCACCTCTTCAGTGTAAGAGCCTTCCGCTTGTAATATTTTGATGGTGGTAATTGGGGAGAAACGCTGTTAACGTTGTCTCTTTCGCCGTTCGTATGGAGAGAGTTAAACAACCTAAACTGCCTGATTTTGAGCTTAACTCACTCAGTACGGCCAGTCCTCTCTTCTCCTCCACACAGACCCCTCGGATGTCCAGTGGGTGTCTGAATGACCCAACCTTTAGCTTCCGTCGTCAGAACTGTGGTATTCTTTGTCAACATTCACGTTTTCAGTATAAGAGCCTTCCGCTTGCAATATTTTGATGATGGTAATTGGGGTGAAACGCTGCTATCGTCGGCTCTTTCGCTGTTCGTATGGAAAGCGTTAAACAACACAGAAATAATTAAGAAAAAAACATGGACAAGACAAAACGACAGACCCCCCTGCCCCAACAGACCCCCCCGCCCCCCTGAGCCCCACACCCCCCACCCCCAAAACGGGAAAATCCAAACCAGACAGCAGAGCATTGTCTTACACAGAGGATCTGAGTGATCATGACCAGGGCGGAACTGGGCGACTGTCATGGTGATCAGAGCGAGAAGGATGACGTACTTCATGGTGATGTCTGGCTGTGGACAGAAAATCAATCAATCAATCTGTAAATAAATAAATAGATAAATGGTGATATTGATATATTGATCATTCTATAGACAAACAGATGAATAAATAGATAAATAAATCATTCTATTGATAAAAAAAAAA
This sequence comes from Babylonia areolata, assembly GCF_041734735.1. NCBI lineage: Eukaryota > Metazoa > Mollusca > Gastropoda > Neogastropoda > Buccinidae > Babylonia > Babylonia areolata. Next base: position 25,822,033 of record NC_134903.1, read on the forward strand.
AATAGTGAACAAAAAGATATTTATCTTAAAGAAAACAGGCAATTACGAAATCAATATAAGAGAGAGACACAGAGAAAGTCAGCATCAGATCCATCATGGTGGACACAGGCTTTACGGTGGAAACTGAGCGCGTGCGCCACACATGATGGTAAATCTTGCAAACTGATCAAAACCCTTCAGCCATCAGCTTTGTAAGCTCTCAAGGCAGACAAACAACAGTTTCCAGAGAGACATGCACGGAGATTTGTTCGGGTTCTCTGATGTTGTCCATGGTTTTGTGGGCTGTCATAATCAGTGTAGACATTGACACACCAGAATTCACAATTGTTAGGCGTTGGGCGTTTCTTTGGTGGTGATCTTTATCTGATATTTTGTTCTCTCCCCCCCACCCCCTCTGCCTCTGTGTG
>NC_134903.1:25822539-25840039 GCF_041734735.1 Babylonia areolata
TGTTGTCCTTGTGTGCATCATAAGAAATATGTCAGTAGTCTCTTCCATAAATGTATGATAGTCAGTCGTGTCCGACTGTGACCATCAGAACAGCAGAGGAGGTAACTGATGTCCTCAGTATCTGGGCTAGAATTTGATTATAGTGGAGAGTGTCCTGCTCCAAGTTACATCCCCACTCTCCTGGCCAAATGGATTTTAGGACAGTCGGTGTTGGGATAGTTCCCAAAGGCCAACTAGCCCCCAAGGCTGCAGCACTAAGACTGAGAGCCATTGCAATTTTGCCTCCCAGTTTGAGGGTCATTGTCCTTCACAAAAGAATAAGCTGTAAATGATTTCCCAACGCAATGGAGAAACCATTGATAAAACAGATCTCACGTTGCTGTTGTGCCAGCTGTAAATAAATGGTGTTGAAGTCACAGGTCGCATAGCCTTTTATGGTCATCGGGGCAGTGAATTCACAATGTGTAGGGCTCGGCACAGGTAGGTAGGTGGAGCGTATTCCTCTCCTTTGGCTGGAGTCAGGTATACCTAGCCATTCACACCTGTGTTGAGCGAAAATCAGAGTATGCTGAAACGGGGCCTCAAACCCTGAACACTGGATCCAACGCTTAAACCGATTCTGCAACGGCGTCTCCTTTAATTAAATAATGTACCATTGCTATATTGTATTGCGTGATAGCTGTAGATTTCTAACAGATTTCTCTGTGTGGTATTCAGATTGCTAAACCTGGGAAGGGTGCTTTGTAAGAACAAAGACTCTAAAGATAATAACATTAGTCTATGATTTGTTACAGTAGTTATTTATACTTCCTGTGGATTTTTCTTCAGTCAGCGACGTGTACTGACAATTTCAGTCTTCAGAAAAGTTTCAAAGAAATTTAATCCTTTTGCTCCTTTTGGGGTGTGGAGGATACAATAACAATACATGTTCATTGAATCACATCTCTAGTCCAACAATGTCTCCGAAACACGCAAAAACGCACACACACACACGCACGTGCTAATGTTAATGATTTGCAACAAAACAAATCAAACTTAAACATACTGATAAGTATGTTTTAGATGTAACTAAAGTTAGACACCCTTTACAAGTTTTATGAATTTACTTAATTAAGTTGTGTTTTCTTCCCAGCAGTGAATGAATTGCATAGACCATACATTGAGATATGTTCATGTATATACCAAAGGTTACTGCACTGAAGTAGTGGATGCAAAGCAACAAACTGTGATGTGTCTGTAGGATAGGTTAAGTGATGTTTAACATACTTCTCTTGTAGTGGCAGCGCATTAGATTTTGTGAAGATAAGGCATTGACCCACTTTTCTTTTTCTTTTAAAAAATTGTTTATCTATTTATTTATCGTTTTAGGGAGATGTGCATTGGCGTGTATGGATAAGTTTGCATGCCTTCACATCCCAGTGAAACTGTCATTATATGATTATGTAGGTCAGTGTGTGTGTATGCACGTGTGTGGTGTGTGCTACACAAAGCCCTCTCTGATTTTCATTGTTCTTCAGCAATCATCAGAGCTGCCCAATAATTTTCACATCAAAAGTTACAGTTGAAGTGTGACATCATTAATTATTTGACGTCATACTTGTGTTGCAGTCAACTGCACATGAGACCCACTGACGGCAATTAACCAGGTGATTCCAGAAAGGAAAGACAACTCATTGTTCCAGAAAGGAAAGACAACTGATTGTTGACTGCCAAATAAAGTGATCTTGTGTGGGAAAGGGAAACAAGACTAAGACGTGTGTGTGTGTGTGTGTGTGTGTGTGTATGTGTGTGTGTGTGTGTGTGTGTGTGTGTAAAAGAACCCACGGTAACAAAAGGATTGTCCCTGGCAAAATTCTGTAGAAAAATCCTCTTCAATTGAACAAATGAAATTGGAAGCAGGGAAAAATACAACAACAACAAAAAAAAGAAAAAACAAGAGAGGCAAGGCCTTCAAGACTCACTTGTGATACACTTTAAAAAAATCCAAGCTTTTTATGTATTGAGTATAATTTCAAAATGTAATGTTTAAGATAAGAAAGATCAGTTTAAAGCAAATTAACTCCCCTAGCATTAATTACAATTTCCCTTTTTTTACTATCTGCACCAAAACGTTTGCAAAATAAAAAAAACTTCCATGCTTAGCAAAAGAAGTTCCTGTTTGAACAGAAAATGATAATAATGACTGCTCTTGTTGTTGGGTCAGAATATCAGATCAAAGTGGCAAGTTTAGAGAATACACAAAATATAAATATAACAGTAAATGCAGTTTGCATATAATTAGTGTTCATTTTTTAAAATTTTTTGTGCCCATCCCAGAGGTGCAATATTGTTTTAAACAAGATGACTGGAAAGAACTGAATTTTTCCTATTTCTATGTCTAATTCGGTGTGAATTGACAAAGTATTTGCAGAGAAAATGTCAATGTTAAAGTTTACAACGGATACACAGACACACACACACGCACACACACACACACACACACACACACACAGACAACCGAACACCGGGTTAAAACATAGACTCATTTTGTTTACACAAGTGAGTCAAAAATGAAGGGATGGCACTCTCAGGGTGGTGACGCACTCTCCATGGGGAGAGCAGCCCGAATTTCACAGAGAGAAATCTGATGTGACAAAAATGTAATATGATCAAATACAATACTTCATTACAACTGGCCCAAGTGCTGTTGTTTTTTTGTTTTTGTTTTTTGTTTTGTTGTTGGTTTTTTTTGGTTTGTGTGTGTGTGTGTGTGTGTGTGTGTGTGTGTGTGTTTTGTTTTGGTTTCCACTTCCTTGTCTAATAAGTACCCCAACCCCCATAGCATGAACCGTTAACTACGAATCTCTTAATATCAAAAGAAAACAACAACACCAACAACAGCAACAACAACAAATCAGTGGGACTACCGTTGAACTACAAATGCCCACAATGTTACAAACTTCTACAATTTCGATCCAAAAAAAGAGTCAAGAAAGGTCACGGAGCTACCTGGAAAGAAAGTTACCTGATCAAAATGACCCCAGGTCGATTAACTGGAGAAGGACTCAAGTCAATGGCGGACGGTTGAATAACACAGTCAAACGATAAGAAAATTTGTTAGTCGAGAAAACTCCGCCACTAAGATCTGACCAATTGTGAATGTCATTTCTGGCCAGGCTGTCTGTCTGTCTGTCTGTCTGTCTGTCTCTCTGTTGTCACCCTCCTCTCTCTTTCTTTTTCTCTCATTTTCCTCTCAGATTTCTGTAAATGAAAGACATGAAAACAACACACAATACAAAAGACATGACTTTGATAAAAAAAATAAAATGAAACAATATAGAATAAATAAATATACAAATAAGGGGTATTTTTCACTCAGTCTCATCGTATCACTTTCATGCTAAGGCAGAGGGGAAAATTTAGACCTCCCTCACTAACCCAAACACACACACAGACAATGCACACACACGCAAACAAATACCAAACACTGACACACAAAGTAAATACAAGAAAACAACAATTTATTTTCTAAGCTAAGCTGTCTTCTTTTTTCTTAAATACATATCTATCTATCTATCTATCTATCTATCTATCTATCTATCTATCTATCTGCCATCCATTTTCTAAATTCTCTGTATAGCCAACTCCTTTTCTGCCACAAATGAACACTTCGGTTTGAATGAAGTCTGGGAGATGGAAATGCCAAAGTGAAAGACCGGATCCCGTGGCAACAGCTGGTACCGGAGAAGTGAAAGCCACCAAGGGCTTTTCCTCTGGACACCCCAGCACCTGTTGTACAGGCTAGTGTCCCTGGTGGACTAAAGACCTTGCGGTAAATGTATTACAGTCAACTATGACCATCATGACGGCAGTGGGGGTAACTGCAGTCCTGACTATCTGGAGATTTTAAACGATCGGGTTCTCTGATGTCGTCCATGGTTTCGTGGGGTGTTGTAACCGATGTTGACGTTGACATAAAAGATGTCATAATAGACAGGTGATGGGCGTTTCTTTGGTGGTAACCTGTACTTGATATTTCGTTCTCTCTCTCTCTCTCTCTCTCTCTCTCTCTCTCTCTCTCTCTCTCTCCCTCTCCCTCGCTGTGTGTGTGTGTGTGTGTGTGTGTGTGTGTGTGTGTGTGTGTGTGTGTATTACCTCCATTCTCTCTCTTTAAGCAAAGAGAAACTGGTGTTTTATCAATCTGATGACCGTCTTGTAATCTTTATGCACACGGAAAAGGCGCCTCACCCTTTTCGTCTGACCAGGTCCCCCCCTCCTCCCCCACACCCCCATCCACTGACTCCACACCTCTTTCATCCACCTCTCTCTCTCTTTCTCTCCCCCTCCCCCCACACTCTCTTTCACTACTCTCCTCCCTCCCCTCCCCCTTTCTCTAGTTTGTAAAAAAAAAACCCATTCCGCCAATATTGCACTTCCTAGATACAACATTCATCAAATCCAAGATACATGAAATCAAAAATAATTTCTTAATCACCCCCACTCCCCTCCAACACCTCTACTGAGTCCCTCACCCCTCCGACCCCTTGCCTCCCTCACCCCTTAAAAAAAAAATGGATTACAGGACCTTTAACGTGCGTATTTGATCTTCTGCTTGCGGTATTAACACGAAGGGGGTTCAGGCACAAGCAGGTCTGCATACATGTTGACCTGGGAGATCGGAAAAATCTCTTCCCTTTAACCACCAGTAGCCGTTATTGAGATTCGATCCCAGGACCCTCATATTGAAAGTCCTATGTTTTAGGCACTCGGCTATTGCGCCCGTTACAGTAAAGAATGAATAAGGAGAGAAAGAAAGGAATGATAGGAGAAAGAAGGAAGGCTGGAATGCGGGGAGGGATGAAGACAGAAAGAATGAAAGGAAATGGGTGGGTGTAAGAAAAAAAAGAAGAGAAAAAATGAAGGAGAGAAAGAAAGACAGAAATCAAGGAAGGAAGGAGGAGGGAAAGAAGGAAGGAAAGAAGGAAGGAAGAAAGGTGTGAAAGAAGGAATGAATAAAAGAAGGAAGGAAGGGAGGGAGGGAAGGAGTGAAGGAAGGAAGGGAGGGAGGAAGGAGGGAGGAAGGGAGGAGGGAATGGAGGAAGTAAGGAAGGGAAGGGGGAGGGAAGGAAGGGAGGAAAGAAGGAAAGGAGAGAGGGAGGAAAGAAGGAGGGAGGGACGGAGGAGGGAAGGAAGGAAGGAAGAGAGGAAGGAAGGAAGGAAAGAAGGAAGGCAGGAGGAGGAAAGAAGGAGGGAGGGAGGGAGGGAGGAGGGAAGGAAGGAAAGAAGGAAGGAAGGAGGAGGAAAGAAGGAGGGAGGGAGGAGGGAAGAAAGGAAGGAAGGAGGAGGAAAGAAGGAGGGAGGAGGGAAGGAGAAAGGAAGGAGAGAAGGAAGGAAGGAAGAGAAGAAGGGAGGAAGGAAGGAAAGGAAGAAAGAAGGAAGGAAGGGAGGAAGGAGGGAAGGAAGGGAGGAAAGAAGGAAATGAGGGAGGGAAGAAGGAAGGGAGGATGGAGGGAAAGAAATAAATAAAAACGTTTGCTCCAGATACAGCTCATGATAATTCAAAATTGATATTCAGAGTATTCCAAATATTCGTTCTTCTTGTTTCATTTAACACTCAAATAAAACGCACGCACCAGTTACGACCACCACCACCACCACCGCCACTGACGCCGCTGTTTTGAATAAATGGATGAATGATATGGATACTTATATAACGCCTATCCTCGGTCGGAGACCAAGCTCTAAACGCTTTACAAATATGGGGTTGTTTACACAACAGGCTGCCTGCCTGGGTAGAGCCGACCGACGGCTGCCATTGGGCGCTCATCATTCGTTTGCTGTGTCATTCAATCATATTTCAGGCACACACACATACACACTCAGACAAACATGTAACATTTAACGTGTATAACCGTTTTGTTTATTTACCCCGCCATGTAGGGAACCACACTCCGTTTTCGGGGGTTTGCATGCTGGGTATGTTCTTGTATCCATTACTCACCGAATGCTGACATGGATTACAGGATATTAAACGTGCGTATTCGATCTTCTGCTTGCGTGTGTCTGTCAGTACAAACAATGAGAGCAGTGTGGAGTGTGTAAAACAAAAAAATTCAAAAAACATTAAACAACCTAAACTGCCTGATTTTGAGCTTAAACAACACAGAAATAATTAAGAAAAAAACATGGACAAGACAAAACGACAGACCCCCCTGCCCCAACAGACCCCCCCGCCCCCCTGAGCCCCACACCCCCCACCCCCAAAACGGGAAAATCCAAACCAGACAGCAGAGCATTGTCTTACACAGAGGATCTGAGTGATCATGACCAGGGCGGAACTGGGCGACTGTCATGGTGATCAGAGCGAGAAGGATGACGTACTTCATGGTGATGTCTGGCTGTGGACAGAAAATCAATCAATCAATCTGTAAATAAATAAATAGATAAATGGTGATATTGATATATTGATCATTCTATAGACAAACAGATGAATAAATAGATAAATAAATCATTCTATTGATAAAAAAAAAATAGTGAACAAAAAGATATTTATCTTAAAGAAAACAGGCAATTACGAAATCAATATAAGAGAGAGACACAGAGAAAGTCAGCATCAGATCCATCATGGTGGACACAGGCTTTACGGTGGAAACTGAGCGCGTGCGCCACACATGATGGTAAATCTTGCAAACTGATCAAAACCCTTCAGCCATCAGCTTTGTAAGCTGTCAAGGCAGACAAACAACAGTTTCCAGAGAGACATGCACGGAGATTTGTTCGGGTTCTCTGATGTCGTCCATGGTTTTGTGGGCTGTGGTAACCAGTGTAGACATTGACACACCAGAATTCACAATTGTTAGGCGTTGGGCGTTTCTTTGGTGGTGATCTTTATCTGATATTTTGTTCTCTCCCCCCCCACCCCCTCTGCCTCTGTGTGTGTGTGTGTGCATGAGAGAGAGATAGATAGATAGATAGAGAGAGAGAGAGAGAGAGAGAGAGAGAGAGAGAGAGAGAGAGAGAGAGAGCTGAGCTGTTCCCGATAAGAACAGCTGCTGACCTTCCCACCTGATTCCATGGACAGTGTCCTCAGAGGTCCGGTGTGTGTGTGTGACCAATCTGACCAACACAACGTCACGTGCAGAGGGTGTGGCCCAGCTTCCCAGGGCGTTGTCTCATGCTGCACGTCCGCTCGAGCAGGTATAAAATGGACGGTGGTCAGTGATAGTGACCATCACTTCTCTGTCGCTGTGACAACGAACGATCAGGTAAGGTGTGTGTGTGTGTGTGTGTGTGTGTGTGTGTGTGTGTTGCAGTTAATGTTGTTGGCGATGAGAGTTCTAATGTTCGGAAGATTCTTGTTTTTCTTTCTATTGTTCTATGAACTTTGTCTGTCTGTATGTCTGTCTATCTGTCTCTGTTTCTCTGTCTGTCTGTCTGTCTGTCTGTCTCTCTGTCCTTCCCTTTGTCAATTTGTCTGTCTGTCTGTCTCACCTTGTGTGCTCCTGTCCTGAAATGTTCTCATGTGAATAAAGGTATTAAATGCCGCTTGTGAAGAACCATGTTTTCAGATCTTTTATTCCCCTAGCAGTGTCAGTTTTAAATGCAACGTTCGCTTCTTTGCACTGATACAGCACAGCTGTTGTTGGCATGTCTGTGATTTACATAGAGCTTTTATGCGGCTTACTTTAATAGATAGGTTGATTTATTCACTGTGTATTTCTTTTAAATTAGTTGGGTTTTTTTTTACAGAACTGCTCATTTGTTTTCATATTTGCATTGTTCCCCAGAGTGCAAGCATGCGTGTTTATGCGTATGTGTGTGTGTGTGTGTGTGTGTGTGTGTGTGTGTCTGTGTGTGTGTGTGTGTGTGTGTGTGTGTGTGTGTAAACGTTTTCTGTTCTTACCCACCACTACCTATCCCACCCTTCAGATAAGTTGAAATCAAATCTAGTTTCGAATTTATCATTTTTAACTTACTTGTATGCCAATTTTCCGTGTTTTTAACTGTTCATATTACACTGCAATAAAATAAGTTTACTGTGATGGTGACTGTGCAACACCCCCTCCCTCCTCTTACACCCTTCCCCCACCCCCTTCCCCGCCATGACTTATGTAGAACAACGTGTGTTTTTTCACATTAGTCTTCATTGCCATATGTTCTTATGGTAAACTTGCTATTGTTCTTTATTTATTTTCTTCTTAAAAATAGGTTTTTGGTGTGTGTTTTTTGTGTTTTTTGTTTTTTTTTGTTTTTTCTTCTCTTAGGACGAACACGAAGGCAAATTTATGTGGGCTACATTGTGTGTATCAAACATTTCAGTGACTGATTGATTGATTCTGAATTAAGAGCAGTGATAATCAAAAGAACAATCTGCAAGCAAGAATTAAACAATTCACTTGGTGTCTTTTGGGTGCACAAATCCCTGGACCCACTGAAATATTGCGAGTGGACAGAATATGCAGGACACAGACCCGAGCAGAACGAAAAGTATGTTCATGACGTGTTTCAATTGTTGCAGACGTCATCATGAAATTCGTCATCCTTTTCGCCCTGGTTGCCTTGGCAGCTGCTCAGTTTCGCCCAGACTTTGACCATGACGACCCTCTGCGTAAGCATTGCTACTTCTACTGCTGATGAATAAATAATGATGATCTATATAGCATTAAATCTTGTGCAGAGACAAATCAAAGTGCTTTCACACCAGTCAGTCACAGGCATGCATAACTCTAAACTAGGGGGAAGATTTGAAAAACAAGGAAGACTACTACTACTACTACTGCTGCTGCTACTACTACTACTACTACTACTTCTACTACTACAACTATGGCTACTGCTACTCATAATCACCATCATTGTCATAATTGTCAGGTGAACAAACACTGACACAGTGGCAGTGTTGTAAAACGTGAATTTACATGGATATATTAAAAAAAGAGATCTTGCCCCCACATGATGATCAAATTATTATTGAACAAAAAGGTATCAGAGGAGAAGTGTGGGTGAACAACTCTTCCAGAATTTCCAAAGATGACTATGCAAAGATTTACTATGAAAAGTTGGGGTTGGGTGTGATTGTGGCCACTTATCTATTCAAACCCTTCAAGTACCAAATTGAGTTGAGGGTGTTTATGGCATAGGTGAGGGAGGAGGTGGGGGAGTATGTAAATATCCCTTTGAAGACAACAATTAGAGAGGTGTGTGTATCTGAACTCTTCAAGGACAAACATAGAAGACTAAAGCTAATAATGGGTGTAATTATAAAACCAAATATACCTTGTAAATTTGCAAAAAATGTCACCGAAAATGTTCAAAATCGTCTTGTCAAAACAGCATTTCCACGACGAAATTTCAGCCTTTCGGTGACCTGGAAAAAAAGGAAATGGAGATGCACATGTGCACGTGGTTCTAGCTAAAAATAACCGGGGAGTCCAGACAAAAATCTGACGACAGTGGGTCTGCACACCCTCCCCAGTGTTACACATTCCCCCTATGTACCTCTCCCTTTCGTTGCCGTGTTCCACCAGACCACCTGATCCTCCAGGAGGTGAGGCTGATCATCAGCAACAACCAGGGCATCTCAGTGGACAACTGTCAGACCAAGTGTGACGCCCTCTTTGATCTGGCCGCTGGACACGATGAGGACATCACTGATAAACTGTGTCGTGAGGAGTGTGCCCAGTGAGTGACACGTGTGTGTGTGTGTGTGTGTGTGTGTGTGTGTGTGTGTGTGTGTGTGTGAGAGAGAGAGAGAGAGAATGTGTGTAAGAGTGAGAGAGAGAGTGTGTGTGTGTTTGACAGAGAGAGAGAGACACACACACAGAGAACGTGTGTGTGTGTGTGTGAGTGTGTGTGTGTGTGTGTGTGTGTGTGATGTCTGTTGTTGTCTATGACGAAGCTGTCATCCTTGACACGAGCTCAAAGGGAGTTGTTATTATCGTCATCTTTCTCGGCGTCGTCGTCATAATCATTGTTATCATTATCATACTAGTTGTCATCATCATCACCGCCACCACCACCACTATTGTCCTTGTGGTCATCGTGTTCGCTATATTTGTCGTCGCAGATGCCTATCTGTAACGAACAAATCATTGTTTGTGTCAGGAGAAACTTTAACTTTAACTTTAAAGTTCAGTATCATTGTCATGATCAAAGAAATTGTTGTCCTTGTGTGCATCATAAGAAATACGTCAGTAGTCTCTTCCATAAATGTATGATAGTCAGTCGTGTCCGCCTGTGACCATCAGAACAGCAGAGGAGGTAACTGATGTCCTCACTATCTGGGCTAGAATTTGATTATAGTGGAGAATGTCTTGCTCCAAGTTACATCCCCACTCTCTTGGCCAAATGGATTTTAGGACAGTCGGTGTTGGGATAGTTCCCAAAGGCCAACTAGCCCCCAAGGCTGCAGCACTAAGACTGAGAGCCATTGCAATTTTGCCTCCCAGTTTGAGGGTCATTGTCCTTCACAAAAGAATAAGCTGTAAATGATTTCCCAACGCAATGGAGAAACCATTGATAAAACAGATCTCACGTTGCTGTTGTGCCAGCTGTAAATAAATGGTGTTGAAGTCACAGGTCGCATAGCCTTTTATGGTCATCGGGGCAGTGAATTCACAATGTGTAGGGCTCGGCACAGGTAGGTAGGTGGAGCGTATTCCTCTCCTTTGGCTGGAGTCAGGTATACCTAGCCATTCACACCTGTGTTGAGCGAAAATCAGAGTATGCTGAAACGGGGCCTCAAACCCTGAACACTGGATCCAACGCTTAAACCGATTCTGCAACGGCGTCTCCTTTAATTAAATAATGTACCATTGCTATATTGTATTGCGTGATAGCTGTAGATTTCTAACAGATTTCTCTGTGTGGTATTGAGATTGCTAAACCTGGGAAGGGTGCTTTGTAAGAACAAAGACTCTAAAGATAATAACATTAGTCTATGATTTGTTACAGTAGTTATTTATACTTCCTGTGGATTTTTCTTCAGTCAGCGACGTGTACTGACAATTTCAGTCTTCAGAAAAGTTTCAAAGAAATTTAATCCTTTTGCTCCTTTTGGGGTGTGGAGGATACAATAACAATACATGCTCATTGAATCACATCTCTAGTCCAACAATGTCTCCGAAACACGCAAAAACGCACACACACACACGCACGTGCTAATGTTAATGATTTGCAACAAAACAAATCAAACTTAAACATACTGATAAGTATGTTTTAGATGTAACTAAAGTTAGACACCCTTTACAAGTTTTATGAATTTACTTAATTAAGTTGTGTTTTCTTCCCAGCAGTGAATGAATTGCATAGACCATACATTGAGATATGTTCATGTATATACCAAAGGTTACTGCACTGAAGTAGTGGATGCAAAGCAACAAACTGTGATGTGTCTGTAGGATAGGTTAAGTGATGTTTAACATACTTCTCTTGTAGTGGCAGCGCGTTAGATTTTGTGAAGATAAGGCATTGACCCACTTTTCTTTTTCTTTTAAAAAATTGTTTATCTATTTATTTATCGTTTTAGGGAGATGTGCATTGGCGTGTATGGATAAGTTTGCATGCCTTCACATCCCAGTGAAACTGTCATTATATGATTATGTATGTCAGTGTGTGTGTATGCGCGTGTGTGGTGTGTGCTACACAAAGCCCTCTCTGATTTTCATTGTTCTTCAGCAATCATCAGAGCTGCCCAATAATTTTCACGTCAAAAGTTACAGTTGAAGTGTGACATCATTAATTATTTGACGTCATACTTGTGTTGCAGTCAACTGCACATGAGACCCACTGACGGCAATTAACCAGGTGATTCCAGAAAGGAAAGACAACTCATTGTTCCAGAAAGGAAAGACAACTGATTGTTGACTGCCAAATAAAGTGATCTTGTGTGGGAAAGGGAAACAAGACTAAGACGTGTGTGTGTGTGTGTGTGTGTGTGTATGTGTGTGTGTGTGTGTGTGTGTGTGTGTGTGTAAAAGAACCCACGGTAACAAAAGGATTGTCCCTGGCAAAATTCTGTAGAAAAATCCTCTTCAATTGAACAAATGAAATTGGAAGCAGGGAAAAATACAACAACAACAAAAAAAGAAAAAACAAGAGAGGCAAGGCCTTCAAGACTCACTTGTGATACACTTAAAAAAAAAAATCCAAGCTTTTTATGTATTGAGTATAATTTCAAAATGTAATGTTTAAGATAAGAAAGATCAGTTTAAAGCAAATTAACTCCCCTAGCATTAATTACAGAGTAATTCCCCTTTTTTTACTATCTGCACCAAAACGTTTGCAAAATAAATAAAACTTCCATGCTTAGCAAAAGAAGTTCCTGTTTGAACAGAAAATGATAATAATGACTGCTCTTGTTGTTGGGTCAGAATATCAGATCAAAGTGGCAAGTTTAGAGAATACACAAAATATAAATATAACAGTAAATGCAGTTTGCATATAATTAGTGTTCATTTTTTAAATTTTTTTGTGCCCATCCCAGAGGTGCAATATTGTTTTAAACAAGATGACTGGAAAGAACTGAATTTTTCCTATTTCTATGTCTAATTCGGTGTGAATTGACAAAGTATTTGCAGAGAAAATGTCAATGTTAAAGTTTACAACGGACACACAGACACACACACACGCACACACACACACACACACACACACACACACACAGACAACCGAACACCGGGTTAAAACATAGACTCATTTTGTTTACACAAGTGAGTCAAAAATGAAGGGATGGCACTCTCAGGGTGGTGACGCACTCTCCATGGGGAGAGCAGCCCGAATTTCACAGAGAGAAATCTGATGTGACAAAAATGTAATATGATCAAATACAATACTTCATTACAACTGGCCCAAGTGCTGTTGTTTTTTTGTTTTTGTTTTTTGTTTTGTTGTTTTTTTTGGGGGTTTTTTTTTTTTGTGTGTGTGTGTGTGTGTGTGTTTTGTTTTGGTTTCCACTTCCTTGTCTAATAAGTACCCCAACCCCCATAGCATGAACCGTTAACTACGAATCTCCTAATATCAAAAGAAAACAACAACACCAACAACAGCAACAACAACAAATCAGCGGGACTACGGTTGAACTACAAATGCCCACAATGTTACAAACTTCTACAATTTCGATCCAAAAAAAGAGTCAAGAAAGGTCACGGAGCTACCTGGAAAGAAAGTTACCTGATCAAAATGACCCCAGGTTGATTAACTGGAGAAGGACTCAAGTCAATGGCGGACGGCTGAATAACACAGTCAAAAAATAAGAAAATTTCTTTGTCGAGAAAACTCCGCCAGTAAGATCTGACCAATTGTGAATGTCATTTCTGGCCAGGCTGTCTGTCTGTCTGTCTGTCTCTCTGTTGTCACCCTCCTCTCTCTTTCTTTTTCTCTCATTTTCCTCTCAGATTTCTGTGAATGAAAGACATGAAAACAACACACAATACAAAAGACATGACTTTGATAAAAAATAAAATAAAACAAAATAAAATAAATAAATATACAAATAAGGGGTATTTTTCACTCTGTCTCATCGTATCACTTTCATGCTAAGGCAGAGGGGAAAATTTAGACCTCCCACACTAAACCAAACACACACACAGACAACGCACACATGCTTTCAGTGGTAACCGACGTTCTGGCATTTTGACAATTCTTAGCCAGTACTTGATACACCTCAAGTATATATTAATATACAAGGGAAATCTGCCCAGTTCACTGTAAACCATTGCATTTGGTGTATTAACACTCACATTCAAGAACCGTTTTAGCGTAAATGTATGCACTTTCTCTATTACATCGAGATTTGCAATCAGACCCCAAACCTCCGCCCCGTAGGTAAGCATTGGTTGAATTTGTGCATCAAATAGTTTTAAAAATATTTTTGGGCATTTTTCACCAATTGATCGGAATAACTTGAAAATACTAATCACCCCTTTTTTTGCCCTGCCAGCAATATCACGTAATGTATGGGAAAAAGTTAGTTTTGTTGACAGAATGACACCTAGATAATTATACATGTTTACAACTGTCATTTTAGTTTTTCCATAGAACCACCTTTCATTTTCCGATAAGTACCCACCATTTCTAAACACAACAACGTTAGACTTGTTGAGGTTCACAATCCAGCCAAGACTCCTGGCTGTATCACAGAGCACATTCAGTTGATTTTGCAGACCAGTTACAGAGTCAGATATCAGAATTATCTCATCAGCAAAAATAAGAATAAGTATTTCTAGTACGTCAGGTATCAGCTGAACACCATGCTTTCCTTTGTTAATAATTTCAGATGCTAGTTCGTTGATAAATAACGAAAATAAGACAGGACTGCACACTTCACCCTGTTTCAGGCCTGTAGGACACATGAAAGCATTACTTAAATCGCCGCCTGTGTTTCTGGCTGATTGAAAACATTTTCATTTACAACTTCCTGACAAAAGTCTGATTGGAAAATTTCAGAGAAGTGGTGGAATGATAGGAGAAAGAAGGGAGAAGGAAGGCTGGAATGATAGGAGAAAGAAGGGAGAAGGAAGGCTGGAATGATAGGAGAAAGAAGGGAGAAGGAAGGCTGGAATGATAGGAGAAAGAAGGGAGAAGGAAGGCTGGAATGATAGGAGAAAGAAGGGAGAAGGAAGGCTGGAATGATAGGAGAAAGAAGGGAGAAGGAAGGCTGGAACGATAGGAGAAAGAAGGGAGAAGGAAGGCTGGAATGTGGGAAGGGATGAGGACAGAAAGAAAGAAAGAAAGAAAGAAAGAAGGGAAAAGATTACAGGAAATGGGTGGGTGTAAGAAAAAAAGAGAGAAAAAATAAAGGAGAGAAAGAAAGACAGAAATCAAGGAAGGAAGGAGGAGGGAAAGTAGGAAGGAAGAAAGGAGCGAAAGAAGGAATGAATAAAAGAAGGAAGGAAGGGAGGGAGGGAGTGAAGGAAGGAAGGAGGGAGGGAGGAGGGAAGGAAGGAAGCAAAGAAGGAAGGGAGGGACAAGGGAAGGAAGGAAGGAAGGAAGGAAAGAAGGGGGAGGAAGGGGGGAGGAAGGAAAGAAGGAAGGAAGGAGGGGAGGAGGGAAGGAAGGAAGGAAGAGAGGAAGGGATGAGGGAAGGAAAGGAGGAAAGAAGGAAGGGAGAAAGAAAGGAAGGAAGAAAAGAAGGAAGGAAGGGAGGGAGGGAAGGAGTGAAGGAAGGAAGGAGGGAAGGAAGGAAGGAAAGAAGGAAGGGAGGGACGAGGGAAGGAAGGAAAGGACGGAGGAAGGGAGGGAGGAAGGGAGCAAAGAAGGAAGGAAGGAAGGGATGAGGGAAGGAAGGAAGGGAGGAAGGAAGGAAAGAAGGAAGAAAGGAAGGGAGGAAAGAAGGAAGGAAGGGAGGAGGGAAGGAAGGGAGGAAGGGATGAGGGAAGGAAGGAAGGAAGGAAGAGAGGAAGGGATGAGGGAAGGAAAGGGGGAAAGAAGGAAAGGAGGAGTGAAGGAAAGGAGGAAGGAAGGAAGGAAGGAAGGAAGGAAGGGAGAAAGGAAGGGAGCAAAGAAGGAAGGAAGGGAGGAGGGAAGGGAGGGAGGAAGGGATGAGGGAAGGAAGGAAGGAAGGAAGGAAGGAAGAGAGGAAGGGATGAGGGAAGGAAAGGGGGAAAGAAGGAAAGGAGGAGGGGAGGAAAGGAGGAAGGAAAGAAGGAAGGAAGGGAGAAAGGAAGGAAGGGAAGGAGGGAGGGAAGAAGGGAGGAGGAAAGGAGGAGGGAAGGAGGGAAGGAAGGGAAAGAGGAAGGAGGGAAGGGAGAAAGGAAGGAGGGAAGGAAGGGAAGGAAGGAAAGAAAGAAAAAAGATCGCTCCAGATTCAGCTGATGATAATTCAAAATTGATATTCGGAGTATTCCAAATATTCGTTCTTCTTGTTTCATTTAACACTCAAATAAAACGCACGCACCAGTTACCACCACCACCACCACCGCCGTCGCCACTGTTTTGAATAAATGGATGAATGATGTGGATACTTATACAGCGCCTATCCTCGGTTGGAGACCAAACTCAAAGCGCTTTACAAACACGGGGTCGTTTACACAACAGGCTGCCTACCTGGGTAGAGCCGACCAACGGCTGCCATCGGGCGCTCATCATTCGTTTCCTGTGTCATTCAATCAGATTTTAGGCACGCGCACATACACACTCAGACATACATGCAACATTTAACGTGTATAACCGTTTTGT
The DNA here is from genome assembly GCF_041734735.1 of Babylonia areolata. Classification (NCBI taxonomy): domain Eukaryota; kingdom Metazoa; phylum Mollusca; class Gastropoda; order Neogastropoda; family Buccinidae; genus Babylonia; species Babylonia areolata. The sequence continues at coordinate 25,838,692 of NC_134903.1, forward strand.
TTATTTACCCCGCCATGTAGGCAACCACACTCCGTTTTCGGGGGTGTGCATGCTGGGTATGTTCTTGTTTCCATGACTCACCGAATGCTGACATGGATTACAGGATGTTAAACGTGCGTATTCGATCTTCTGTTTGCGTGTGTCTGTCAGTACAAACAATGAGAGCAGTGTGGAGTGTGCAAAACAACAAAATTCAAACAACATTAAACCACCTAAACTGCCTGATTTTGAGCTTAAACAACACAGAAATAATTAAGAAAAAAACATGGACAAGACAAAACGACAGACCCCCCTGCCCCGACAGACCCCCCCGCCCCCCTGAGCCCCCCACCCCCCACCCCCAAAACGGGAAAACCCAAACCAGACAGCAGAGCATTGTCTTACACAGAGGATCTGAGTGATCATGACCAGGGCGGAACTGGGCGACTGTCATGGTGATCAGAGCGAGAAGGATGACGTACTTCATGGTGATGACTGGCTGTGGACAGAAAATCAATCAATCAATCTGTAAATAAATAAATAGATAAATGGTGATATTGATATATTGATCATTCTATAGACAAACAGATGAATAAATAGATAAATAAATCATTCTATTGATAAAAAAAAAATAAATAGTGAACAAAAAGATATTTATCTTAAAGAAAACAGGCAATTACGAAATCAATATAAGAGAGAGACACAGAGAAAGTCAGCATCAGATCCATCATGGTGGACACAGGCTTTATGGTGGAAACTGAGCGCGTGTGCCACGCATGATGGGAAATCTTGCAAACTGATCTAAACCCTTCAGCCATCAGCTGGTAGGTTTGTAAGCTCTCAAGGCAGACAAACAACAGTTTCCAGAGAGACATGCGCGGAGATTTGTTCGGGTTCTCTGATGTTGTCCATGGTTTTGTGGGCTGTCATAATCAGTGTTGACATTGACACACCAGAATTCACAATTGTCAGGCATTGGGCGTTTCTTTGGTGGTGATCTTTTTTTTTTTTTTTTGCTGCCCCATCATCTGCGCCGTTTCAGTGGTATTACTTCCACACCGCTCATTTAGATTCCCCCATACACGGCCACACCTGGGTTCGTCCGTCGCAGTTCCAGCGTCGGCAGTCCACAGGGAAACATCGATGTTAGGTCGCCCGGAGGCCACACACCAGAGGAGACCCTGCACTGCTGCTGAGTCACTTCGGTGGTGTTCAGTGGTGCCTGTTCTGTTTTAACGTACTTAGGACACCACCTACTAAGCCCCCTACTTACGACAATAATGGCTTAGTCGCGGAGCCATACTGAGTGAGCGTCTCTCCCAGAGTGGAGACCGCCACCACGTCCCTCAAACAACAGCCCCCCATGAAT
>NC_134903.1:25842539-25907539 GCF_041734735.1 Babylonia areolata
AAGGAAGACTACTGCTACTACTACTGCTGCTGCTACTACTACTACTTCTACTACAACTATGGCTACTGCTACTCATAATCACCATCATTGTCATAATTGTCAGGCGAACAAACACTGACACAGTAGCAGTGTTGTAAAACGTGAATTTACATGGATATACTGGTATTAAAAATAAAATAAAATCTTCCCCCACATGATGATCAAATTATTATTGAACAAAAAGGTATCAGAGGAGAAGTGGGGTGAACAACTCTTCCAGAATTTCCAAAGATGACTATGCAAAGATTTACTATGAAAAGTTGGGGTTGGGTGTGATTGTGGCCACTTATCTATTCAAACCCTTCAAGTACCAAATTGAGTTGAGGGTGTTTATGGCATAGGAGAGGGAGGAGGTGGGGGAGTATGTAAATATCCCTTTGAAGACAACAATTAGAGAGGTGTGTGTATCTGAACTCTTCAAGGTCAAACATAGAAGACTAAAGCTAATAATGGGTGTAATTATAAAACCAAATATACCTTGTAAATTTGCAAAAAATGTCACCGAAAATGTTCAAAATCGTCTTGTCAAAACAGCATTTCCACGACGAAATTTCAGCCTTTCGGTGACCTGGAAAAAAAGGAAATGGAGATGCACATGTGCACGTGGTTCTAGCTAAAAATAACCGGGGAGACCAGACGAAAATCTGACGACAGTGGGTCTGCACACCCTCCCCAGTGTTACACATTCCCCCTATGTACCTCTCCCTTTCGTTGCCGTGTTCCACCAGACCACCTGATCCTCCAGGAGGTGAGGCTGATCATCAGCAACAACCAGGACATCTCAGTGGACAACTGTCAGACCAAGTGTGACGCCCTCTTTGATCTGGCTGCTGGACACGATGAGGACATCACTGATAGACTGTGTCGTGAGGAGTGTGCCCAGTGAGTGACACGTGTGTGTGTGTGTGTGTGTGTGTGTGTGATGTCTGTTGTTGTCTATGACGAAGCTGTCATCCTTGACACGAGCTCAAAGGGAGTTGTTATTATCGTCATCTTTCTCGGCGTCGTCGTCATAATTATTGTTATCATTATCATACTAGTCATCATCATCACCGCCACCACCACCACTATTGTCCTTGTGGTCATCGTGTTCGCTATATTTGTCGTCGCAGATACCTATCCGTAACGAACAAATCATTGTTTGTGTCAGGAGAAACTTTAAGCGAGTTCAGTATCATTGTCATGATCAAAGAAATTGTTGTCCTTGTGTGCATCATAAGAAATACGTCAGTAGTCTCTTCCATAAATGTATGATAGTCGATCGTGTCCGACTGTGACCATCAGAACAGCAGAGGAGGTAACTGATGTCCTCGCTATCTGGGCTAGAGTTTGATTATAGTGGAGAATGTCTTGCTCCAAGTTACATCCCCACTCTCTTGGCCAAATGGATTTTAGGACAGTTGGTGTTGGGATAGTTCCCAAAGGCCAACTAGCCCCCAAGGCTGCAGCACTAAGACTGAGAGCCATTGCAATTTTGCCTCCCAGTTTGAGGGTCATTGTCCTTCACAAAAGAATAAGCTGTAAATGATTTCCCATCACAATGAAGAAACCATTGATAAAACAGATCTCACGTTGCTGTTGTGCTAGCTGTAAATAAATGGTGTTGAAGTCACAGGTCGCATAGCCTTTTATGGTCATCGGGGCAGTGAATTCACAATGTGTAGGGCTCGGCACAGGTAGGTAGGTGGAGCGTATTCCTCTCCTTTGGCTGGAGTCAGGTATACCTAGCCATTCACACCTGTGTTGAGCGAAAATCAGAGTATGCTGAAACCCTGAACACTGGATCCAACGCTTAAACCGATTCTGCAACGGCGTCTCCTTCAATTAAATAATGTACCATTGCTATATTGTATTGCATGATAGCTGTACTTTTCTAGCAGATTCCTCTGTGTGGTATTCAGATTGCTAAACCTGGGAAGGGTGCTTTGTAAGAACAAAGACTCTAAAGATAATAACATTAGTCTATGATTTGTTCATTGTTGTACAGTAGTTATTTATACTTCCTGTGGATTTTTCTTTCAGTCAGCGACGTGTACTGACAATTTCAGTCTTCAGAAAAGTTTCAAAGAAATTTAATCCTTTTGCTCCTTTTGGGGTGTGGAGGATACAATAACAATACATGCTCATCGAATCACATCTCCAGTCCAACAATGTCTTCAAAACACGCAAAAACGCACACACACGCACGCACGTGCTAATGTTAATGATTTGCAACAAAACAAATCAAACTTAAACATACTGATAAGTATGTTTTAGATGTAACTAAAGTTAGACACCCTTTACAAGTTTTATGAATTTACTTAATTAAGTTGTGTTTTCTTCCCAGCACTGAATGAATTGCATAGACCATACATTGAGATATGTTCATGTATGTACCAAAGGTTACTGCACTGAAGTAGTGGATGCAAAGCAACAAACTGTAATGTGTCTGAAGGATAGGTTAAGTGATGTTTAACATACTTCTTTTGTAGTGGCAGCGCATTAGATTTTGTGAAGATAAGGTATTGACCCACTTTTCTTTTTCTTTTAAAAAATTGTTTATCCATTTATTTATCGTTTTAGGGAGATGTGCATTGGCATGTATGGATAAGTTTGCATGCCTTCACATCCCAGTGAAACTGTCATTATATGATTATGTAGGTCAGTGTGTGTATGCGCGTGTGTGGTGTGTGCTACACAAAGCCCTCTCTGATTTTCATTGTTCTTCAGCAATCATCAGAGCTGCCCAATAATTTTCACGTCAAAAGTTACAGTTGAAGTGTGACATCATTAATCATTTGACGTCATATCTCTGTTGCAGTCAACTGCACATGAGACCCACTGACGGCAATTAACCAGGTGATTCCAGAAAGGAAAGACAACTCATTGTTCCAGAAAAGAAAGACAACTGATTGTTGACTGCCAAATAAAGTGATCTTGTGTGGGAAAGGGAAACAAGACTAAGACGTGTGTGTGTGTGTGTGTATGTGTGTGTGTAAAAGAACCCACGGTAAGAAAAGGATTGTCCCTGGCAAAATTCTGTAGAAAAATCCTCTTCAATTGAACAAATGAAATTGGAAGCAGGGAAAAATACAACAACAACAAAAAAATAAAAAACAAGAGAGGCAAGGCCTTCAAGACTCACTTGTGATACACTTTAAAAAAAATCCAAGCTTTTTATGTATTGAGTATAATTTCAAAATGTAATGTTTAAGATAAGAAAGATCAGTTTAAAGCAAATTAACTCCCCTAGCATTAATTACAGAGTAATTTCCCTTTTTTTTTTACTATCTGCACCAAAACGTTTGCAAAATAAATAAAACTTCCATGCTTAGCAAAAGAAGTTCCTGTTTGAACAGAAAATGATAATAATGACTGCTCTTGTTGTTGGGTCAGAATATCAGATCAAAGTGGCAATTTTAGAGAATACACAAAATATAAATATAACAGTAAATGCAGTTTGCATATAATTAGTGTTCATTTTTTAAATTTTTTTGTGCCCCTCCCAGAGGTGCAATATTGTTTTAAACAAGATGACTGGAAAGAACTGAATTTTTCCTATTTTTATGCCTAATTCGGTGTGAATTGACAAAGTATTTGCAGAGAAAATGTCAATGTTAAAGTTTACAACGGACACACAGACACACACACACGCACACACACACACACACACACACACACACACACACACACACACACACACAACCGAACACCGGGTTAAAACATAGACTCATTTTGTTTACACAAGTGAGTCAAAAATGAAGGGATGGCACTCTCAGGGTGGTGACGCACTCTCCATGGGGAGAGCAGCCCGAATTTCACACAGAGAAATCTGATGTGACAAAAATGTAATATGATCAAATACAATACTTCATTACAACTGGCCCAAGTGCTGTTTTTTTTTGTTTTTGTTTTTTGTTTTGTTGTTGTTTTTTTTTGGTTTTGTGTGTGTGTGTGTGTGTGTTTTGTTTTGGTTTCCACTTCCTTGTCTAATACGTACCCCAACCCCCATAGCATGAACCGTTAACTACGAATCTCTTAATATCAAAAGAAAACAACAACACCAACAACAGCAACAACAACAAATCAGTGGGACTACCGTTGAACTACAAATGCCCACAATGTTACAAACTTCTGCAATTTCGATCCAAAAAAAGAGTCAAGAAATGTCACGGAGCTACCTGGAAAGAAAGTTACCTGATCAAAATGACCCCAGGTTGTTTAACTGGAGAAGGACTCAAGTCAATGGCGGACGGTTGAATAACACAGTCAAACGATAAGAAAATTTCTTTGTCGAGAAAACTCCGCCAGTAAGATCTGACCAATTGTGAATGTCATTTCTGGCCAGGCTGTCTGTCTATCTGTCTGTCTCTCTATTGTCACCCTCCTCTCTCTTTTTCTCTCATTTTCCTCTCAGATTTCTGTAAATGAAAGACATGAAAACAACACACAATACAAAAGACATGACTTTGATAAAAAAAATAAAATAAAACAAAATAAAATAAATAAATATACAAATAAGGGGTATTTTTCACTCTGTCTCATCATATCACTTTCATGCTAAGGCAGAGGGGAAAGTTTCAGTTTCAGTTTCAGTAGCTCAAGGAGGCGTCACTGCGTTCGGACAAAACCATATACGCTACACCACATCTGCCAAGCAGATGCCTGACCAGCAGCGTAACCCAACGCGCTTAGTCAGGCCTTGAAAAAAACAAACAAAAAAAAAACAAAAAAAAACAAAAACAAAAAAACAAAACAAAAAACAAACAAACGGGGGAATAAATAATAGATAAGCTTGCATAAATAAATAAATAAATAAATAATTATAATATAGAAAAATGTAGTAGTAATAATATTAGTAATACTAATAAAATGATAATAATAAAACATAAATAAATAAATAAGGCAACAATGGTGCTAAATAAGCGAATAAATGTAAAATATGAAGACACACATTCACACATACACCCACACATGCATAACAGAAATGCACCAAACATGCAGTTTCACATATATGAAAGCACAGTCAAATACATATAAACGTACATGAGCTCCAACACACACACACACACACACACACACACACACACACACACACACAAACACACACTCACAGAGATGAACACTTACTTGTACAAGCACATATGAAAGCACAGTCAAATACATATAAACGTACATGAGCTCCAACACACACACACACACATTACCTTGCACCTCCTCTACCCCCTCCTCCACACACTCATTTCTAGTCTACGTATCGCAGCTTCCACGGCACACACACACACACATAAACACACACCCACAGAGATGAACACTTACTTGTACAAGCACACACACATACGCCCATATCTCCCACCCCCAACCCCACACACGTACATACAAAGATATATATATATATATATATATATATATATATATATATATATATATATATATATATATAGATATATATATATATATATATATATATATATATATAGATATATATATATATATATATACGTTCCAATATCCTGTTGCTCCCACAGTGTAGGCATGCATACACTCACATACCTCATCCTCTACCCCACCTCCCCCCGCACTCCCACCTCCCCTCACACACACACACACACACACACACACACACACACACACACACACACACACACACACACACACACACGTACACATATCTCTCCTGACACTTGTGTACACTTTCACTCTCGCGCATTCACAAACGCACTCAAAAGCACAGACCCACACATACACACAAACACACACAGCCGCCACTGACTGGCCGCAAGAGGGATGGGAAAAGATCTCTGATGCCAAGAACGTGGCGTCTAGTGTGTTGCTCAGTCTATTGTATTTGGAAAGGCCCACAGAGACTCTGTTCCGTTTTGAAGAAATTTGCGCAATGTTCGTTTGGAAATGATGCCGATATTTGTTTGATTTGCAAAGCATCGTGCTCTACCTTTCATGTTAGACTTGCAGCCGCTCCCTCTCTCTGCTTCTATTTCTTTGAGGCGATCGATGGTGTGATGGCCTTGCACCTGTTCTTTTTGGTATTCTTTGACTTTTCTGAGGATTTCCGATTTTCCTAGATGTAGGCCGCTCGTTGGTGTTGCGTTTCCAGCAAGTCTGTCAGCTCGCTCATTTCCCTTAACACCTGCATGTCCCGGGCAGTATGACCATGTGAGTTTTTTAATCTGAAAGTTGCGCATTGCGTTATGCCACTCTGGGCTTCCCATTCCGTTTTCAATTTTCTGTATGAGGTTCATTGAGTCGGTTAGAATCATGGCATGTTGGTTTCCGGGCGTATGGATGGACGATAGCCACTGGAGGGCATGTGTCACAGCTTCAACTTCCATCGTTAGGCTGGAGGTTGTGACTTTGTAGGCAGCATTCACTTCCCAAATTGTTTTTCCATTTTGTTTCGCAGTGAATCCCCAACCAGACTGGTCTTTGGTGACTGAGCCATCTGTGTATATGATGATGTCCTCTTCTTTACTGTTTTCTTCTATAAGCAGCTTCACTTCCGCATCAGTTTTGCCCTCTGGCCATTCCCGACAATGTCTTCCTAGAGTGGGTGAAATGACTGTGTTGAATAGATGGTTGAGGTTTTCGGGGTTTTTCTCCCATTCTTTTGTTTCTTTCAGGTCTTGTAGTCGGCATACTAGCTGGGTTGTGTCTTCTGCTTGCCCCATCCATGATCTTCCTCGTCCTAGACGGCTGCCTTTTGGTTCTTTGACTGCGTCATGCAGTGGGGTTTGAGGGTTTTCTAATGCTTTGAAGTAGGTCTTGACCTGTTCTAACTTGTTTCTGGCCTGCACTGAAGGAAGGTCAAGCAGGTATCGCATGGTTTCTGTGGGCGTGTCTTTTGTTGTTCCAAGGATCAGCCTCATAGCTTCATTTTGGACTCTTTCTAATTTTAGGAGGTTGCTTTGAGACGGTGTTGTTAGCCCAAGTCCGTAATCGATCACACTGAGGACGAGTGATTGGTATAGCAGGAAGAGGTGGCGTTGTTCAATTCCTTTGGTTGCCATTGCTTTTAAGACTGAAAGGCCCGTTTTGCATTTGAGAACAGTATTTTCCGTATGTTTTCTGAAGGTCAGCATCCTGTCAAAGTGTATTCCTAGGTAGCGTAGGCATTCAGTTTTCTCAATTTGAATCCCATCGAATGACACAGAAGGTGGTGATTTGCTCGCGGTTTTGTTGTTGAGGGTGCACAGCAACGTTTGGGCTTTCGCTGGATTGATGGAAGATCCTGTGTCTTTGCACCATTGAGCAATATTGTTTAGTTGTTTCTGGACGGCTTCAGTTCTTTCCTGAAGCAGTATCGTGCACATCATAGTCACAGTAGGTGAAGGAAATGTCACTGTTATTGATGGCTGAATAACGATACAATAGACAATTCCTCCACAAAGGTAATTCATCAGTTGAACAGGAAAAACGTTTTTGAAATAAATCCAGGGTGGGTTTTAATTTACTGCCACCGTTTTCCTCACATATGGATACAGGACTGGCCATGATCACAAACAGATACACACACAATGCACACCACATTCATCTACTCACAGTACCGGACCGCCATGTCTCCAGAGTTCAGTGCATGGCAAAAAACATGTTCATGGACGCTGAACAAGTAAACTACACAGAGAGAGAGATAGCTGAGCAGTTCCCGATAAGAACAGCTGCTAACCTCCCCACCTGATTCCATGGACAGTGTCCTCAGAGGTCCAGTGTGTGTGTGACCAATCTCCGACCTGACTGTCCAGATGTAGGTCACAGAAACAGGACGATAGTCTGACCAACACAACGTCACGTGCAGAGGGCGTGGCCCAGCTTCCCAGGGCGTTGTCTCGTGCTGCACGTCCGCTCGAGAAGGTATAAAATGGACGGTGGTCAGTGATAGTGACCATCACTTCTCTGTCGCTGTGACAACGAAAGATCAGGTAAGAAACGTAGGGTTAGGGTTCTTTGGATTGTCATTGTTTTTTTGTGTGTGTTACAATTAATATTGTGGATGATGAGAGTTCTAACGTTAAAAAGATTCTTGTTTTTCTTTCTATCGTTGTACAAGTTCTGTCTCTGTCTCTATCTGTCTGTCTCTGTTCCTACCTCAGTCCTTTCCTATCTGTCGATCTGTCTGTCTGAATCTCTCTCTCTCTCTCTCTCTCTCTCTCTCTCTCACACACCATACCATACACACACACACACACACACACACACACACCATACCATACACGCTCACACACACACACACACACACACACACACACACACACACACACACACACATACACACTGACATTGATGAATATATCACGTTAACTTTAAATAGTAAAGCACACATTCACGTTCTTATGAACACTTCTGTGCCTTCCCGGTCTCTGTGTGTCTGGCTCTCTCACAATGATAATATAATGACTAAGCCATCATTATTCATTGGATGTAATACACATGAAACGTGATTTAAATCTGTAATCATCAGTGAATGAAATAGTACAAAGAACAGGGCGCTTATATCGAAAAAAAGATTAGACAATTATCAAATAAACGGTTTTAACGGTTCTGTCAAATGTACCACTGACCCGTCCAGTTGTCTGTCTGTGTATTTCTCCACCCATTCACTGTGTGAGTTAGTTCGGGGAAGAGAAGGGTGTTGGGGTAATTGAGGTGGTGGGGGTGCAGCAAGGTGTTACTGTGTGTGAACAATTCCATACATTCTACACACATCTGCTGAGACATTCGATCCATCACTCTGTGATGAAGTGAAAAAGGCACATGGGATTAACTCATTTAATGGGTGCTGTGAGTGTTGATGTACATGTTATGTTAACATGTTACGTCCTGTGACACTTATCACTGATCGTGTGGAACTTTCGTGTTTCAAATATTTAGGTTCAATAATTGACAACGCGCTTGCTTTCAACCAACACACATATATGATTGTTGAGAAGGCCCATGCATTAAAGTCCTATGGAGCATCCAGTGTTAGTCAAAAGATACAGCAGAACCTTCACAGATATTTTAATGAAAGCATTTCAACTTTTAACATCATTCTTTGGTATGGAAATCTTAGCACGAAAAATAGATGGGTGTTATCTCGAACTGCGAACATCGGTGTGCAGAATTCTTGGTACAAACCATGCAACTCCCCTTGGCTAATGTGCAGAATTCTTGGTGCAAACCATGCAACTCCCCTTGGCTAATGTGCAGAATTCTTGGTACAAACCATGCAACTCCCCTTGGCTAATGTGCAGAATTCTTGGTACAAACCATGCAACTCCCCTTGACTAATGTGCAGAATTCTTGGTGCAAACCATGCAACTCCCCTTGGCTAATGTGCAGAATTCTTGGTGCAAACTATGCAGCTCCCCTTGGCTAATGTGCAGAATTCTTGGTGCAAACCATGCAACTCCCCTTGGCTAATGTGCAGAATTCTTGGTACAAACCATGCAACTCCCCTTGGCTAATGTGCAGGTAATGATCAGTGAAGGGAATGGCTTTTCAAATGCCAAATGACTGTTGTCACCCTGTGTGTTCCTGCCATTGTGTTGAAAATGCTGTTTGCGAAGAAAAATGTTTTCAAAAGATCTTTTATTCCCCTGGCAGTGTAGGTTTTGAACACACGCTTCTTTGCATTGATACAGCATGGCTGTTTGTCAGCTGCAACTGTGATTTGCAAGTCTTGTCATTTAGTGATTTACATTCAGCTTTTATTGGCATGTCCATGATTTACATATAGCTTTCATGTGGCTTGATTTAATAGATAGTTTGATTTATTCACTGAGTATTTCTTTTAACTCTCTCCATACGAACGGCGAAAGAGACGACGTTAACAGCGTTTCATCCCAATTACCATCATCAAAATATTGCAAGCGGAACTCTCTTATACTGAAGAGGTGAATGTTGACAAAGAATACGACAATTCTGACGACGGAAGCTAAAGGTTGGGGCATTCAGACACCCACTGGACATCCGAGGGGTCTGTGTAGAGGAGAAGAGAGGACTGGCCGTACTGAGTGAGTTAAATGAAATAGTTTTCACAGAACTGCCCAGTTCTTTTCAAATTTGCTTGGTTCCCCTGAGTTATCCGATGTGCGTACTTGTGTGTGTGTGTGTGTGTGTGTGTGTGTGTGCGTGTGTGTTACAAGACCAAAATGCCAGCAAGAATTGAATTATTCACTTTGCGCCATTTGACAGCACAAGCCTGAGCCCACGAAAATTTTGTGAGAGAATGTGATTGTATGACAGAGATCCGAGTGGAACGAAAAGTAGGTATATGACGTGTTTCAATTGTTGCAGACGTCATCATGAAATACGTCATCCTTCTCGCCCTGGTTGCCTTGGCAGCTGCCCAGCATCACCCACAGTTTGACCACAACAACCCTCTGCGTAAGCATGCTACTACTGCTATTGCTACTGCCGCTGCTAGTACTACTGCTGCTGCTACTGCTGCTGCTGCTGTTGTTGTTGTTGTTGCTGCTGCTGCCACTGCTGTTGTTGTTGCTGCTGCTGCTACTACTACTGCTGTTACTGCTACTATTACTACTACTGCTACTACCACTTCGACCACAACCACTGATAATCACCACCATCATCATCTTTTTCAGGCGAACTACTACTACTACTACTACTACTACTACTACTACTACCACCACTGCTACTACTACTACTACTGCTGCTGCTGCTGCTGCTACTGCTACTACCATTACGACCACAACCACTGATAATCACCATCATCACCTCTTCGTCAGGCGAACTGCTTCTACTACTACTATTGCTACTGCTACTGCTACTACCACTACGACCACAACCACTGATAATCGCCACCATCATGATTTTTGTCAAACACTAATAATAGTAATAATAATAATAATGGATACTAATATAGCACACTATCCAGAAATCTGCTCTAGGTGCTTTACAAAAACGCTTTTGTTAACATAAAACATTACATCAATGTTACATACACACACCAAAATGTGACTACACACACGTGCGCGCGCGCGCTCGCACACACACACACACACACACACACACACACACACACTATGCATAATATATTTTAACATACATGTGTATCTAACAGCTACCCTAACACATACGCACACATAGGCAGGTAAAAACTTACATAAACACACGCACACACTATACACATTCATGTAGCTATGTACACATACATATGTATACACACATAGTCAATCACAGTTCCAACGTCGGCAGTCCGCAGGGAACCATCGATGTTAGGTCGCAAAGAGGCCACACACCAGAGGAGACCCTGCACTCCTTCTGAGTCACTTCGGTGGTATTCAGTGGTGCCTGTTCTGATTCCAGAATTTCGAAAATGCCTTTTCAAAGATGCGAATGTAATGCAGTAAAACGAATGATTATATTTTATACTAAAATAGACAACACAAACACACTCAAACAAAAAGGAATCTGAGCTTTGTTTACAAAGATAATTCCAAATCAAAGAAGAGAAAAAGAGAGAGGGAGATGGCCGGTACAGTGTCTTGATACACCAACAAGACTGGGAACAATAGACGAATGATGAATGCTATGGATACTTGTATAGCACCTATCCTCGGTCAGAGACCAAGCTCTAAGCGCTTTACAAACACGGGGTCATTTAAACAACAGCCTGCCTGCCTGGGTAGAGCCGACTGACGGCTGGCTGTCATTGGGCGCTCATCATTCGTTTCCTGTGTCATTTAATCAGGTTCATTGACGCATATATACACACTCATGCAGACATGTTACATTTTACGTGTATGACCATTTTATTTATTTACCCCACCATGTACGCAGCCACACTTCGTTTTCGGGAGGGGGATGCTTCATGTTGGGTATGTTCTTGTTTCCATAACCAACCGAACGCCGACATGGATTACAGGATCTTTAACGTGCGTATTTGATCTTGTGCGTGCGCATACACACGAAGGGGGTTCAGGTACTGGCAGGTCTGCACAGATGTTGACCTTGAAGATCCGGGGGAAAAAAATCTCCACCCTTTGCCCACCAGGCGCCGTTACCGAGATTCGATCCTGGGACCGTCAGACTGAAAGTCCAACGCTTTAACCACACAGTTATTGTGGTGATTAGAGGTGTGTGTGTGTGTGTGTGGGGGGGGGGGGGGGGATCAGAAGTCTTCAAGGACAAGTAATAGGGGTCCATACGTCACGGCATATACTCACACGTGTGTCTGGATAAAGACATAGGAGACAAAGCCTAACGCTATGTGATAATGTTACACGTTTCGCCCCTATACACCTCTCCCCTTCATTGCCATATTCCGCCAGATAAAGTCTCGATTATCTCGTAAAGCCTATAACATGTTACAAGAATCAGACAAGAATGAGGAAAGAAGAATAGAGTTTCTGATGTGCGTAGTTGTTTGTTTCTTCTTCTTCTTCTTCTGCGTTCGTGGGCTGCAACTTCCACGTTCACATGTATGTACACGAGTTGACTTCTACGTGTATGAACTTTTTTTTTTAACCACGCCATGTAGGCAGCCATACTCCGTTTTCGGGGGTGTGCATGCTGGGTATGTTCTTGTTTTCATAACCCACCGAACGCTAACATGGATTACGGTATCTTTAACGTACGTATTTCATCTTCTGCATGCGTATATACACACGAAGGGGGCTCGGGTACTAGTTGGTCTGCACATATGTTGACCTGGGAGAACGGAAAAATCTCCAACCTTTACCCACCAGGCGCCGTCACCGAGATTCGAACCCGGGACCGTCAGATTGAAAGTCCAACGCTTTAACCACTCGGCTATTGAGCCCGTCAGTTGTTTGTTTGAATATGGTTTTGATCATGTATGGGTACACCAGGGTGTTGGTTGTGTCAATGCATTTATTACTGTTTTTCGTCAAAGTTTAATTGATTGCAGATGGCAAAAATGGCGCAAACATATTTAGACCAGTGATAGATTTAACATATGTAGAATTTTTTGTAACACCCATACAGTAAAACCTGATCTTTTGTCTACTATGAACAAACACTTGAAATATGTATGGACTAGATTTCGAATCACTTTATCTGATTTAACTGTACATCATTACAGATCAGTGAATTCAATGCGAATAATCTAATTTGTCCATTGTGTAAAGAATCCTAGGCTCTTGGTGATATCAGACAAAAGTTTTTTTCCTTCAAAATATTTCCAAAATCCACGTGCCTTTAAATTTAGTTTGCTGCATTGAGAGAGTGATGTTCAGATTTCGTCAATTTTCGTTTACAATGCATCTAAATTTAGAGATATTGTATTGTCTTGATGATATGATTTAAACATCAGTTTTGTTTGACGTGCCCGTTGATATGTATGTATAGCATTTTGCTATGTCTGTGATGTGCTTGTATGTTTATGTACACTCCTTCATGAAGGGCTATGACCATTAATGAATTAGTGTATTATATTGTACTACTCTTTTTGTCACAACAGGTTTCTCTGTGTGAAATTCAGGCTGCTCTCTCCAGGGGAAGCGCGTCGCTACACTACAGCGCCATCCGTTTTTTGTACTTTTTTACCTGTCTGCATTTTTGTTGTTGTTCATGTTGTTTTTTTTATTGTTTGTTTTTCTATCGAAGTGGATTTTTCCACAGAATATGTCAGCGACAACCCTTTTGTTGCCGTGGGTTCTTTTACGTCCGCCAAGTGCATGCTGCACAGGGGACCTCGGTTTATCGTCTCATCCAAATGACTAGCGTTCAGACCACCACTGAGGGTCCAGTGGAGTGGTAGAAAATACTGGCGACTGAGCCATGATTCGAACCAGCGCGCTCAGATTCTCTCCTTTCCTAGGTGGACGCGTTACCTCTAGGCCATCACTCTACTGTATTCGTATTTGCATTCACCAGATCAGCTGATCCATGCCGAGGTGAAGCTGATCATCAGCAACAACCAGGGCATCTCAGTGGACAACTGTCAGACCAAGTGTGACGCCCTCTTTGATCTGGCCGCTGGACACGATGAGGACATCACTGATAGACTGTGTCGTGATCAGTGTACCCAGTGAGTGACACGTGTGTGTGTGTGTGTGTGTGTGTGTGTGTGTGTGTGTGTGTGTGTGTGTGTGTGTGTGTGTGTGTGTGTGTGTGTGTGTGTGTGTGTGTGTGTGTGTGTGTGTTTCATGGCTGTTACTGTTGAATGATGATGCTATCAACACCATCATTACGAACCCTGATAACGTTAATACGATACCTGGCTGCACGTCTATCATCTATGCCACGTCGTTGCCGTTGTCATCATTATCATTATCCTTCCCACAGTCATCGTCATCATCCTCATCTTCATCATCACAGTCGTCATCATCTTCATCAACCATCATGGATGTTGGATGCAATGAGAATATCACTGCCAGAGAGTGTCTCTGCCAGGGGGAATGCTGCCAGTGATGGTGCTGGTACTTATATAGCGCCTATCATCGGTCGGAGACCAAGCTCTAAGCGCTTTACAAACACAGTCATCTGCACAACAGGCTGCCTACCTGGGTAGAGCCGTCTGACGACTGCCATTGGGCGCTCATCATTCGTTTCCTGTGTCATTCAATCAGATTTCAGGCACGCACACATACACACTCAGATAGAAATGTAATATTTTATGTGTATGACCCTTTATTTCATATTTACTCCGCCATGTTGGCAGTCATTATCCGTTTTCGGGGGTGTGCATTCTGGGTATGTTCTTGTTTCTATAACCCACCGAACGCTGACATGGATTACAGGATCTTTAACTTGCGTATTTGATCTTTTGCATGCGTATACACACGAAGGGGTTTTAGACACAAGCAGGTCTGCACATATGTTGACCTGGGAAACCAGGCGCCGTTACCGAGATTCGAACCCGGAACCCTCAGATTGAAAGTCCAACGCTTCAACCACTCGGCGATTGCGCCCGCCTGCGAGTTATTAGTGTTGCCATCTTTCTTTGGAGTTGTCGTCATCAACGTTAATTGTTATCGTTATCATCGTCATAGTCGTTACCATCACTACCACCTTCATCACCATGATCATCGTTGTCGTATTTGCTATACTCGTCGTCACAGATGCTGACCACATCGAGCAAATCATTGTTTGTGTCAGGAGAGACTGAGAGTTCATTATTTGTATTTGTATTTCTTTTTATCACAACAGATTTCTCTGTGTGAAATTCGAGCTGCTCTCCACAGGGAGAGCGCGTCGCTACACTACAGCGACACCCATTTTTTTGTATTTTTTCCTGCGTGCAGATTTATTTGTTTTTCCTACCGAAGTGGATTTTTCGACAGAATTTTGCCAGGAACAACCCTTTTGTTGCCATGGGTTCTTTTACGTGCGCTAAGTGCACGCTAGCACACGGGACCTCGGTTTATCGTCTCATCCGAATGACTAGCGTCCAGACCACCATTCAAGGTCTAGTGGAGGGGGAGAAAATATCAGCGGCTGAGCCGTGATTCGAACCAGCGCGCTCAGATTCACTCGCTTCCTAGGCGGACGCGTTACCTCTAAGCCATCACTCCACATATCACCATCCCTGTCATGGTGGATGGCATCGTTGTCCTCGTCTGTGTCACAAGGAATTCTCCAGCAGTCACTTCTATAAACAATGGACCGTTGCTATATCGTATTGCATTATGTCTATAGCTATTGTTCACACACATTTCTCTTGGTGATGTTCAGGTTGCTCTCCCCCAGGAAGAGCGCTTTGAAACAACACCTGAAGCTCACCCCTAATATTCTGTAACTCATCCGTCATTGTCCACTTGTTATCCACACTTCTCTTTCTCTGTTTTTGTTGTTGTTCTTGTCAGTCTTCATGTGTATATACCTACCCAATAGTTACTGCACTGACATTGTCGATGCAAATCAACAAACAAACAGTATGGTGTCTGAAGGGTGGTTAAAAATTGTAACGTTGAGCCACGTTTGAACCACTTCTCTTGTAGTGGTAACAGCGCGTTCAGTTTATGCAAAGATCGGGCATCTGCCCGCTGTTCTTATTTCTGTTTATTTAGGCCTGTTTATCTATTTGTGTTTGTTTGCTTATTTTTTCAGTCTTTTTTTTAGAGAGATGTGCACTGGCGTTTAGAGATCAGTTTACATTCCTTCACATACACTTTAAAGAGAAACTGTCATTATATAACACAGGCTAGTGAGTGTGCGTGCGTGCGGCGTGCGTTTGTGTGTGTGTGTGTGTGTGTGCGTGCTTGTGAGCTTGAGAAGAAATCCACCCCTCTCACATTTCCTTCATTCTTTCAGCAATCATCTGTTGCCCAGTAATTTTCTACCACATTAGAGATGATATATTGAAAATGACATCATTAATCAGTTGACGTCATACCTGTGTTGCAGTCAGCTGAACGTGAGGCCCACTGATGCCAATTAACCAGGCGATTCCTGAAAGGAAAGACAACGACTGGTCCAGAAAGGAAAGACAACTGATTGTTGACTGCCAAATAAAGTGACCTTGTGTGGGAAAAGGAAACAAGACTAAGACGTGTGTGTGTGTGTGTGTGTGTGTGCGCGCGAAGGCGCTCATGTGTGTGTGTGGTTACGTTTTTGTGTGTGTGTTTGTTTGTTTTTTTAATAAGGTGTAAACGAAAAGTAGTTGTCTATCTGTCTGTTGTTCAGTTTTATCGTGCAGGACGTTGAATATACAGCCCAATGCTCTCTCTTTCCCTCTTCTTTGCTTTGGAATCATCCCTTTCCATGAAGCTCAGATTCCTTTTTGTTTCAGTGTGTTTTGTTGTCTATTTTTGTTTTTATTTTCGTATAAAAAATAATTATTCGTTTTTCATTATCACAGTCGTCTCCAATACTGTTGTTTTTCTGGTCTGTTTGTTTTATCAATTGTTTGTTTCCACTTCCTTGATAAATAGTTTCTCCATCCCCACACCGTGTGCCTTTGATTCCGAGCCTCTTTCTATCAAAAGATTACATCAAAAGCCACAACTACAGTAACAGCAACAACAACATATCAATCGAACGATGGCTGAACCACAAAAGCCGTCAATGTCACAAGCTTCTGTAATTTCGGTCCAAAAAATTGGACAGGGTCAAGAAAGGTCACGGAGCAACCTGGAAAGAAAGTTACCTCATGAAAATGACCCCAGGTAGTTTAACCGGAGGACTGAAGTCAATGGCGGACGGTTGGATAACACAGTCAACCGATAAGAAAATCTACTAGTACAAAACTCCGTCAGCAAGATCTGACCGATTGTAATTGTGTCTTGACTGGCTGGCTGTGTGTCTCTCTCGCTATCTCTATGCAATAGCCGAGTGGTTAAGTGTTGGATTTTCAATCTGAGGGTCCCGGGCTCGAATCTCGCAAACGGCACCTGGTGGTAGAGGGTGGAGATTTTTCCGATCTTCCAGTTAGCCCCACTGCTGTTTTGATAGTCACAGTCGAACACGACTATCATAATTATACAGGCAATCTATATTTCCAAGCATTCTATTTCTACTTATTCATCAATGAAAATGAAGTGACATCTAAAAAACATTTCAACAATATTTTGTTTCTTCTTCTTCATCTCCAGAGTTATCTGCTCATTGTGCAGATGAGACTGAAGGTCGCTTTGTGTGGTGTTGCAGAATGCAGATTGCCTTTTGATAGCAGTTTATTTCGACTTTTCCTGCTTATTTCATCAACAAATGAAATTGTCATGTAACACTTTGCTATGTTTACTTGTATAAGGGATTTCAATTTAACAGGTTCATATGTGGTTCTTTATCATTAGTTTTGTATTGTCCAGTTTCTAGTTAATCATTAGTGATGAGCATCCCCAGAAGTGTCACTGTTTGTAGAGGCGATACGGCCTTTATTAAGAAAAAAAAAATGGTGATCGACTACAAATGACGAATTTACCAATGACTGAATTGAGCACATGTGAGTGAATAAGTCTGTGATATTCTAGAGAGGGTGCTGAATTAACTGGACTGTACGTGTTGAAGATTCTACTCAACAGCACTTCTTCGATTCAGTTCAAAATACTTTATTGTCTTCTTCAACCAAAACAGAAAATTCTCTTTCGGCTCACTTAAAATGCCCGTCAGCGAATATCACAGAGAAAAACAAAAACAACGGGTAACTGACACACCCTTCACTGATCACCCTGCACACATCACTTATTATGTAAACAGAAAAACATGGGCAAGATAATATTACATTATAATTTAGAGTGAAACAACTCTCTGTGTGTGTGTGTGTGTGTGTGTGTGTGTGAGTGTGTGTGTATGTGTGTGCGTGTGTGAAAGTGTGCGCGCGTGCATGTGTGTACGTTTCAATCATTATAAAAAAATGTCCAGTAAGACATAATATTTAAAAAGACAAATGCTTATCAACAAATAAAACAGAAAAACGAATGAGCAACTGGCGCACCCTGTTGCTCACTCGTTTTAATGTTTTATTTGTTGATGAGCATTTGTCTTTTGAAATGTTGCAATTATCTTATGAATATTTTCCTTTTTATAATGATTCAGTTATAATTATCTTTCTTTGTCAGCCTTCCTGCCTGAAGAGTCCTTCACTGTGGAAATCGTTCTGTAACGCCTGGCTACTGTTGTTATGAACTGAACGGTAAAGTCACGGGAAATCTGTAACGCCTGGCTACTGTTGTTATGAACTGAACGGTCAAGTCACGGGAAATCTGTAACGCCTGGCTACTGTTGTTATGAACTGAACGGTCAAGTCACGGGAAATCTGTAACGCCTGGCTACTGTTGTTATGAACTGAACGGTCAAGTCACGGGAAATCTGTAACGCCTGGCTACTGTTGTTATGAACTGAACGGTCAAGTCACGGGAAATCTGTAACGCCTGGCTACTGTTGTTATGAACTGAACGGTCAAGTCACGGGAAATCTGTAACGCCTGGCTACTTTTGTTATGAACTGAACGGTAATGTCACACAAAATATTTATTAGACATCTGTTCGACAGATACGAACGTATAAATTATTTGGATATTAGTGAAATACCGATCCTGTTTGGCTAAGACTCTTTAGCACAACCAGCACAACGTTCTACGATCCGATTTTTTTTTTTAAACAGTGATCACAAAAATAAAACTTTGAATCAACTTGTGCAGTTTAGGTACTAAATATCGTCTAATTGCAGTATTTCAATTCTTAAAAAGAAAGAAAAACACAAATCTACACTCGCAGATTCCAGAAAATTGGTTATTGTGTGGAGAGTCACACAAACGTTTGGAGTTTTTGTTTTGTTGGAGTTTTGAAGCCGTTGTATGATGATCAGTCGCGTCCGACTCAGACCATTAGAACAGCTGGGGAACCAACTGCCTTCCAGACTATCTGGGCTAGAACTGGATTACAGAGGAGTGTCTTGCACAAGTTACATCCCAATTCTCTCGGACAAGAGGGCAAAAGGACAGTCGGCATTTGGAAAAGCCCCCAATGCTGCAGCTCTAAGAGCCAGTGCAATCTTGCCTCCTAGTTTGAGAGTCACAGTCTTTCACAGAAAGCTGAGCTATAAATGGATTTCCACTGCAGAGAAGAAACCATTGATGATGCACCTCTCACTTCGCTGTTGGCCCATCTGTAAAGTTATGTCAGTGTCTGCTTTTAGCCGAGCGCTGGGCCCGTAATATCGTGATGATGACAGGGACACCTTGATATGTTGAAATGTTGACCGTAAAACTGTGATAAAGGCAGGCTGCTTTTAATGAAAATGTTCCGTTTCCAGCACACAACATTCAATCCGACAAACTTTTTTCAGATGAGAAAAAAGAAGATCTGAATCGATTTTAAGCAAGTACGGGAAACACCTTTCTCACAATTCCCATCCATCACGTTTCATTATTCTTGTTGTTTTGAAGTCAAAGCACAGCTGGAACCACACGTGAGCCATTAACAATCTGCCTCTTGTTTTTCTTTTTCTCTCATCGACGGGCGCAATAGCCGAATGGTTAAAGCGTTGGACTTTCAATCTGAGGTCCCGGGTTCGAATCTCGGTGGCGCCTGGTGGGTAAAGGGTGGAGATTTTTCCGATCTCCCAGGTCAACATATGTACAGACCTGCTTGTGCCTGAACCCCCTTCGTGTGTATACGCACGCAGAAGATCAAATACGCACGTTAAAGATCCTGTAATCCATGTCAGCGTTCGGTGGGTTATGGAAACAAGAACATACCCAGCATGCACCCCCCCGAAAACGGAGTACGGTTGCCTACATGGCGGGGTAAATAAACAAAACGGTCATACACGTAAAATGTTAAATGTTACAAGTTTGAGTGTGTAAGTGTGCATGCCTGACATCTGATTGAATGACACAGGAAACGAATGATGAGCGCCCAATGGCAGCCGTCAGTCGGCTCTACCCAGGTAGGCAGCCTGTTGTGAAAATGACTCAGTGTTTGTAAAGCGCTTAGAGCTTGGTCTCTGACCGAGGATTGGCGCTATATAAGTATCCTTATCAATCATTCATTGAAAAAAACGTATGTCTGTGACCTAGTGTTTGTGTACATCATTATTTTATATGTCAGAAATCTATGAAAGCGATCAAGCAAGCAGCCATACACACGCAAACACACATGCACACACACTGCACGCTCATCCACAAACACACCGACGCACACAAAACAAATTAAAGTAGATGAGAAAACGAGTCCTTTATTCTTCTTCTTTTTTCAAAATCAAACTGGGTTTAGACGATAACTACTGCGTCTACAAAACATTTTATATAGAATAGCCAGCATTCGGCTGTAATGTAAAGTGGATAACTATCCCTGGAATGGTATCTCACAGGCGAATCTCAGTTGCAAACAGCGGGCTGTGTGTGTGTGTGTGTGTGTGTGTGTGTGTGAAGGAGACCAGTAACCCAAACCAACAAGAAAAAACTAACGTCTCCCAGCGCTGTTAGGGGGTAGGGGTCGGGGTGGGGGGGGGTGTCTTGGAAGGACGGGGTGAGGTTGGTTGGGGCTGGTCCCTCTAGCCGTCCACAGAAGCCATGTGCATGATCAGCTCCACCACACGGTTGCTGTAGCCCCACTCGTTGTCGTACCTTCAACAACAACAGGACATCGATGATAATACCGATGATGATCATCATCATCTTCCATCATCATGGAGGAGACGATGATGACACTGACGATGATGAACATGATGTCCTCCTAATGATAATGAAAAAAGATAACACAATAATGATAACAATAACAATAAATAACACATCTATGGTGTATTCATTTTGGTTATTTGAATATATGGATAAATCAACAATGGTGAAGATGATGATGACGACGAATAATAACAATAATGATAACAGCAACAATCATGATAAAACAACAGGAGCGGCTGGCTCTTTCCCTGACAAACAACCCGATGTTCTCAATGTCCTCACCTGTCACACACTGTCGCTCCTCCATCGACTCTCCGCAAAGCTTTGATGGGCTTCAGTTTCAGATACTCAAGGACAAATCCATATTCGCTACACCACATCTGCTACGCAGGTGCCTGACCAGCAGCATAACCCAACGCACTTGTTGGGCCTACAGTGCGTGCATGTCAATTTTATTATTATTATTATTATTATTTTTACTACTTTTTTAAAATGTACGCTTATAGTTGACTTCATCAAGTTTTTGCGCCTTATACATATTATTATTAGTAGTAGTAGTTCTTTTTTTATGTATTTATCTATTATTTATCCCCCCCCCCTTTTTTTTTTCTCAAGGCCTGACTAAGCGCGTTGGGTTACGCTGCTGGTCAGGCATCTGCTTGGCAGATGTGGTGTAGCGTATATGGATTTGTCCGAACGCAGTGACGCCTCCTTGAGCTACTGAAACTGAAGCTGAAACTGCATGTAACTTTGTCAACCTATCAGAATGAATTTTTTTCAAAAACATTCTGCGTGTGGACAACACTTTTCTCGCCATGGGTTCTTTTATTTCAGTGCGCCAAATGCGTGCTGTACACTCGGTTTACCGTCTCCTCCGAATGGCTAAGACGCTCAGTGTAATGTTCCAGTCAAACAAGGGAGACAGGGCGAGAGCGGGAATCGAACCCACACCCTCACGGACACTGCACACTGGTTGATGAGCGTTTTAACCATTCTGCCACATTCCTCCTCGTGTTTAGGCAAATCTAGCGTGGATGCGGATCAGATCGCATGCACTGGCCGCTGACTTGAAAACTGAAACTCGATCCAGTTTTGGTTGAATACCGAATGCAAAGACCTACGCTTTATGGTGTTTCTGAGTTGAAACCTCCCCCCCTCCCTCAACACCCATCTTCCGTTCCCTCACCCCTTTAACATGCTGCATTTTGATCTTGACCTTTGACTCGTGACCTTTGACTTTAAAAAAAAATTATTATTAATATCCACCATGGGTAGCCAGACGACAAACAAATCATAACTCTGGCCCCCTTCCCCATTCCCCGCCTTTGTAACCCATGGCCTGTACAGCCATAGTGAAAAGAGATCAGCGATGCATGATTAATAAGTGCAAAATTCCACTTTTGTGCACTCATATAAGTGGCGTACCTGCTCATGCTGCGCCAAAAGTGACGCAAGAAAACCCAGGAGGAAGAAGTTCAGAATAACAGAAACGCTGTCTGACCATCCAGACCTGTGAACTCTCTTCGGATCTCAGTAAGCCGACACCTAGCTTAGCCCTTCCCCGACAGGCAACACTACTGTCAGCTAGCAGTGGAGGGAGAGGGTGAACCTACCAGGAGATGAGCTTGACGAACTTCTCACTCAGCTGAATGCCGGCCTTGGCATCAAAGATGCTGCTGTGGCTGTCGCCCAGCAGATCGGTGGACACTACCATGTCCTCTGTGTAGTCCATGATTCCCTTCATGGGCCCCGCCACCGCTTCCTTTATCGCGGACCTGATGGCGTCGTAGTTAGTCTGCACAACACAACACAGCCTTCACTTGTTGCTGTCATTTCTAGCATCATAGTTAGTCTGCACAACACAACACTACACCACACCACAACACAACATAGCCTTCACTTGTTGCTGTCCTTTTTGGGATCATATGTTAGTCTGCACAACACAACACAGCACAGCCATCACTTGTTGGTGTCCCTTTTGGCATCGTAGTTAGTCTGCACAACACAACACAACACAGCACAACACAACACAGCACAACACAATACAGCACAGCACAGCACAGCCATCACTTGTTGGTGTCCCTTTTGGCATCGTAGTTAGTCTGCACAGCACAACACAGCACAACACAATACAGCACAGCACAACACAGCACAGCACAACACAGCACAGCACAACACAATACAGCACAGCACAGCACAGCACAGCCATCACTTGTTGGTGTCCCTTTTGGCATCGTAGTTAGTCTGCACAGCACAACACAACACAGCACAACACAATACAGCACAGCACAACACAGCACAGCACAACACAGCACAACACAGCACAACACAACACAGCACAACACAGCACAGCACAACACAGCACAGCACAACACAGCACAACACAGCACAACACAACACAGCACAACACAGCACAACACAACACAGCACAGCACAGCACAACACAACACAACACAACACAACACAACACAACCCTCACCTGTTGCTGTCCTTTTTTCTTTCTCAAGAAGGCCTCAAAGCGTTCGAACTGGGACATGTATGCTTAACAACAACATCTGACTGACAGATGCCTGGTCTGTGCATAAATCCATTAGTGATAAGTGATAAGATAAGAAACTCTTGGGAGAGCTTGACAGTACAAGGTCTTCAGAGAAGAAGCACCCCCTCTCAAGTGTTTCGGCCCTTAACTCCTTACACTTTAAGGGGGCCGGGCCGCACCCAGGCCATGACTCCTGGATGTCCTTGTATTGCCGCTTTTTTTTTCTTCTTTTTCCCTGGTCCTCAGCATGTTCAAACCCTCGCTTCTAGGGTGGCCGCCACTTCAGGACTGAGTCACCTTTTCTGGCAGATGTTTTAACCACATCGTACGCCTAGTCCGAGTTGGGAAATCTAATCCTTATGAAGTTTACTTTCATTTCTCCTCGACCAGATCCAGCTGGAACTCTTTTCTGCTGCTTCTGCCATTGCCTTGAAAGCCCATGTCCTCTCTCTGCCAGAAATCGACAGCTGTTTCACGAGGCTGTAGGCAGATGCGCCCACAAACCCTCTTGCACCAGTCTCTCTGGCGAGGACTTTGGCTTCGAAGCCAGATTCTCTCAGGCTGCTGGCTAGATCAGCAAACTTCTCCGTCTTGTAGATGTGGGCTTCCTCCATTCTGCTTTTGTATGGTACAGTGAACTCAATCAGAATCACTTGTTTCGTTGCCTTGGGGTGGGGTACTATTGTCAGGTCTCATGCCGCTCTTGCTGATGATTTCCGGGTGTTTATTCCCCTCTGGTTAGTCAACTGTGCATTCCCAATCTTCGGCACCATCAAGATGCCCACGTTTCCATGCTCTGGATGTTACTGCTGTTCCTGGCCAGACTTTACTGCTTTCTGCAGAGAGGAACTCTACTGGAACTTCTGGTGGTGTGGGTGCTCCGTGGACAGTGGATACCACGTGTGCAATTTCTTTTTAGCACTTGGTAGTGCCTCCATGTGTACTGTCCTTGGCTCAACGCTGCTTTGCATGAGCTGAGGACATGTTCCACTGTTTGTTTGCCATGGCAGAGTGGGCACGCCAGGTCATCTGCTTTTCCCCATTTCACCAAGTTTGTATTCGAGGGAAGGACATCTTAGGATGAATCTGATCCTCAGAGGGGCCATGTTCCACATGTCGCTCCAGCTGAGGCTCCTTTGGGGTGCATTTTTCCATATTGTCCACTGCCCCTGTTGGCCTTGCTGGACTTCCATCTGGACTCTTTTATCATCCTATTCCTTACTGATCTCCTGTATGATCACGTCTTTTTTTGCTTTCCCCCTTGCCTTGGACCACCATTCCATCTTTGTCGATCCCAGGCCCTGTCTGTTGGTTTGGGTGTGTCCTATCATTTCCTTCGTTTCAAGGCTTTCTTTCGCTGCACTGACTGCCTCCCTGACTTTCCATTTTCTGCCAGTCTTCAGCTTGGGTTGGTTGGATCTCACAGAACTGTCACCAGAACCTTCGAGGATGCTGAGAAGTCTTGCCTTCCCTACCTTCCTTCCGTACCTTGTATTCTTCGACTAGGGACTTCAGAGGTAGACTCAGCTTTGCTTGGCGAGTGCTACGTCAGTGAGACCAGGTGGGATACCAAGCCATTTGCGTGTGTACTTGTTGATCTTTGCCTCAATCGACTCGACTGTGCTACAGCTGATATCATATATCAGGAGAGACCGCAAGAGCTTAGGTATCAGCATGGACTGTAGGCACCACACAGTGTATTTGCCAGGAAGGCCGCACCGGTCTATGACATGCACGCCAACATCTGACTGACAGATGCCTGATCTGTGCATAAATCCATTACAATAAAGTACAGAACAGATGCCTTTCCTGTGCATTAACTCATTACAAGGAAGTACAGAACAGATGCCTTTCCTGTGCATTAACTCATTACAAGAAAGTACAGAACAGATGCCTTTCCTGAGCATAAAGTCATTGCAAGGAAGTATAGAACAGATGCCTTTCCTGTGCATTAACTCATTACAAGGCAGTATAGAACAGATGCCTTTCCTGTGCATAAAGTCATTACAAGGAAGTATAGAACAGATGCCTTTCCTGTGCATAAAGCCATTACAAGGAAGTATAGAACAGATGCCTTTCCTGTGCATAAACTCATTACAAGGAAGTACAGAACAGATGCCTTTCCTGTGCATAAAGTCATTCCAAGGAAGTATAGAACAGATGTCTTTCCTGTGCATAGTCATTACAAGAAATACAGAACAGATGCCTGACCTGTCTATAATGCCATTCCTATAAAGTACAGAACAGATGCCTGACCTGTCTATAATGCTATTATAATAAAGCACAGAACAGATGCCTTTCCTGTGCATAAAGCCACCACAACAGTGTACAGAACAGATACCCGATCTGAGCATAAAACCAACGCAGTAAAGTACAGAACAGATGCACTGACCTGTATATAAAACTAAAACGATAACGTAGAGAGCAGATGCCTTTCCTGGGCATAAAGCCACTGCAATAAAGTACAGAACAGATACATGACCTGAGCATAAAACCATTGATATAAAGTACACAACAGACGCCTTGACCTTATATAAAACTAACACCATCAAGCACAGAACAGCCGAGTACAGCCCAGTCTAGTATAGTACTGACACTACAGTACACTACAGTGCAGTCTCAGTGTAGCCTTATACCAGTTCAAAACAAGACAGAAGAGTAGAACACAGAACGGTGCAGTGAAATGCAGCACTTTCCCCTGGAACACAATGCCATAACAGTACTGTAAAAAAACAAAAAAACAAAAAACAAACAAAAAAAAAACAAGAGAGGCAAAGCCTTCAAGACTCACTCGTGATAAATTAAGTCCCCTAGCATTAATTACAGAGTAATTTCCCCTTTTTACTATCTGCACCAAAACGTTTGCAAACTAAATAAAAATTCCATGCTTAGCAAAAGAAGTTCCTGTTTGAACAAAAAATGATAATAATGACTCCTCTTGTTGTTGTGTCAGAATAAGAGGTCAAAGTGCCTAGTTTAGAGAATAAAAAAAGAAGAAATAACAGTAAATGCAGTTTGTATATAATATTAGGCTTCTTTTTTTATTTAATTTTTTTTGTGCCCATCCCATAGGTGCAATATTGTTTTAAACAAGATGACTGGAAAGAACTGAATTTTTCCTATTTTTATGCCAAATTTGGTGTCAACTGACAAAGTATTTGCAGAGAAAATGTCAGTGTTAAAGTTTACCACGGACACACAGAAACACAGACACACACACACAGACAACCGAACACCGGGTTAAAACATAGACTCACTTTGTTTACACAAGTGAGTCAAAAAAAAAAAAAAAAAAAAGAAAGAAAAGCGCATTTCAGCACAGTACGGTGCACACCAGAGCAGCACAGCGCAGAACGGTACGACAGAAGGCAAGCAATCAATAAATCGTGAACACAGATTTTTTCCACATGAGAAATAAATGCATCTAAATAATTATGCAGAACCAGAGGCAATTAATGTCCATCACAGTTTCAATACAGATGTAAAAGAAAATGATCAAGACTGAGAACAAGGTGGACAAGGTCAAGGCCAAACACCACAACACAGCACAGCACAACACGACACAGCACAGCACAGCACAGTACAACACAGCAGAGTACAGTATTACACAGAAATGCCAACTCCTGTCAACTGTTTGTAGGAACAATCAGGAAATTTAGTAGGAACATTTTCAATTTGGCAGGAACACTCGGACTCCGAGCCATATTAGCATACGTACATTTTACTGTAATTGCTATGATTAAGCTGATTGGTCCACTCAATGCTGTTTGAATGTAAACACACACACGATTAGCTGAGCATCATCAAGTGAGACCAAAGTTAGTAGTGACTGCCCTGGCCTCGTGATCGATAGGTCTAGAGTGTCCGAGTAACGTTACGATAGGAAATCATGTGACCTTGCTATGTAGTCAAAAATGAACTCGTCGAAACAATTCTGACGTTGGTGTAACGTCGGAACAAACTGCGATCAAGCGTAACAAAATACGGCGAAACCGAAACAGGTGGCCTCTCTGAGTATGGCACATCACAATGTCAATATTGTAAGACACAAATGAAGAGCACAAAAAGCCACTGACCCCAGTCTTCAGCTTGGCAGTAAGGTCAACAACAGACACATCCGGTGTAGGTACACGGAATGCCATCCCTGTCAGTTTGCTGTGCGGGCAGAAAATACACACACGCACACGCACACACACACACACACAATCCAGAACCAATGTTCCACATTTGTCACTCACACCCTGTAAGCATTTTGCCATTATCAGAACAGGTTTTAGGGAGTGAAACTGTATGCCATGTAAGATGGGTTTTTTTTCTCGTTCTTTTTGTTGTTGCTGTTTGTTGGGTTTTTTTGTTTTTCTTTTTTGTTTTTATTGTTTGTTTTTGCTTTTTGTTTGTTTGTTTGATGCTTCATCTTCTCTGCCCATTTGGTTGTTTTATCTTCACGCCTCTTCTTCCGAGTCCCCCCCGCCCCCCTCCCCCCAGCCCTCCCCGCCACACACAGAAGCATCTGCTGTAGGCCCTGTGCGCAACAGTTCTCAGGGAGACATTATTACATTTGTGTATTTGTATTTGTATTTCTTTTTATCACAACAGATTTCTCTGTGTGAAATTCGGGCTGCTCTCCCCAGGGAGAGCGCGTCGCTACACTTACAGCGCCACCCTTTTTTTTTTCTTTTTTTGTGTGTATTTTTTACCTGCGTGCAGTTTTATTTGTTTTTCGTATCGAAGTGGATTTTTCGACAGAATTTTGCCAGGAACAACCCTTTTGCTGCCGTGGGTTCTTTTACATGCGCTACGTGCATGCTGAACACGGGACCTCGGTTTATCGTCTCATCCGAATGACTAGCGTCCAGACCATCACTCAAGGTCTAGTGGAGGGGGAGAAAATATCGGCGGCTGAGCAGTGATTCGAACCAGTGCGCTCAGATTCTCTCGCTTCCTAGGCTGACGCGTTACCTCTAGGCCATCACTCCACCCATGAAGTGGGTGATCGCCATGAAGCCACTTGTCACAAAAGATGCTGCATTTCTGCCGAGTCACTTCGGTGGCGTTCAAAGTGTCTGTTGTGATTTAACATACAAAACAACAACAACCCTCCCCCACCCACCAACCCCCGCCCCAAAAAACACCACCTACTAACACCCTCCCCGCCACTACCACCCCACTTCCTCTCAAAGGATGACAATAACTGCTGAGTTGCGGAGCCAGACTTAAAAAAAACAACAACCCAACTCTCCCTTCAAAGTGAAAGCTGCCGCTGCATTCTTCTCATGACACAAATCACCGAAAGTTTCGACTTAGTTTTCGAAGGTTACTTTCATCTCTGTGTTATGAATGTATTCACAAATCTGCCCCTCCCTATCTCTGTGGCTGTCTTCACCTCTACACCCCATCTCGCTCTCTACGATCGGCTTCGGTTCCACTCTGTTTACGCATACCCAAATTCAAACACTCCACTGTCCGCCGCCGATCTTTCTCTGTCTCTGGACCTTGCAATTGGAATGAACTTCCTCATTCTCTTCGTCAGGTCTCCGCACTCAGCTCTTTCAAGTCTGGCCTTAAAACCCACCTCTTCCAAAAATAGCCTCCCCCCCTACCCCCGACGCCCCCTTGTATTGGGTTTCTCAAGTTTAGAGTTATGCATGCGTGTGAATGACTGGTGTGAAAGCGCTTTGATTTGTCTCTGCACAAGATTCAGCGCCATATAAATACTGATTATTATTATCATTATTATTATTATGAAAAAAGAACTGCTTTTCCTGATTCTGTCGATGCAAGATGCAAGATAAACAAATAACAGTCAAGTACACAAATGAATACAAAAGTATGAAAGTGCAAAGAAGTAAAATGATTACACATCATTATATTTGAATATATGTACATTTCATCCTCTCGTTCTAATAATGGTGTGTTAAAATATTGCTTTCTTTTTTTCCTTTTCTTTTCTTTCTTTTTTTTATGCTTCAGTTGCGAAAAAATGAACCTTCACCATTGATCTTTATTCGAATTCATTCAAGGGGAATTGCAGTGTTTATGCACATCTTTGTTTGAACTTACCATAAACAGTACACTGCCTGCTCCCCAGCTGTGGTCAGATGGAAAACCAGTATTCACACTTTTCAGAATTTTGTCTTCTTTTTTTTATTTTTTTTATCTTATATCAATTTCATGTTTGAATGTAACATTTATATATATGCAAAATCTATGTTACACGTAAGTACTGTTACACAAGGGGCACTCTATCGTCAAATACATTTGAAAGTGATTATCAAAATGTATAGAAACTGCCCCATTAAAGAAATCGATAAGTAGGTAACCGAAAAACCCCCCAAAGAAAACCCAACATGAAAAAAAAAGAACAGTATTATACTGTCATCTGTTAATTGCTAGGGTCTGGGAAATTTGCAAAAGAAAAAGAGAGACGTGTTTCAATACTTCCCGAGTGGGAACGCATAATCATGCACTTAGAATAAGTGTTGGCTGTGTGGGTATACCCGTTGAGGTCCGGGATGACTTTGCCCACGGCCTTGGCTGCCCCAGTGGTGGAGGGAATGATGTTCTGGGCGGCTCCACGACCACCTCGCCAGTCCTGAACAGACACATCATCATCACAACCCCCGAAAACGGAGCATGGCTGCCAAAATGGCGAGGTAAGTGACCGAAACGGTCATGTACGCAGAATGTAACAAGTCTGCATGAGTGTGTATGTGTGTGTAGCTGAAACATGATTGAATGATACAGGAAACGAATGACGAGCGCCCCAAATGGCAGCCGTCAGTCGGCTCTACCTAGGTAGGCAGCCTGTTGTGCAAATGACTCCGTGATTGTAAAGCGCTTAGAGCTTGGTCTCCGACCGAGGATAGACGCTACGCACTCCACTGGGCGATGGCTCTGGCACGGGTATGGGCCTCCTTGAACCGAAGACCTACTGAAAGAACAGTGTGTGAAAAAGGGTCAAAATGATGTAGCCTGGGTTGGGCCTCAGGGGCATTAGCTCCAACCAGCATAGCTCTAGGGGGCCCTGAGTCACACAAGTCCCCCCCCCCCCCACCTCACCTCTCACCTCCACCCACCATGGGAAGGTGGCAATCATGGGGTGTGGAGAACAAGGTCATTTGTCATTTAGTTACTGTAAGTAAGGAAATTTACTGTACTATGACACAAGTTTACAGTTGGGCCAACAGCAAAGTGAGAGCTGTATGAGCAATGGTTTCTCCATTGCAATGGGAAATCATTTACAGCTTAGTCAATTGTAAAGGACTATGACTCTAAACTGGGAGGCAAAATTTCACTGGCTTTTAGTGCTGCAGCCTTGGGGCTAGCTGGCCTTTGGGAACAATCCCCACTCTGACTGTTCGAAAACCCTCTCGGCCGAGAGAGTGGGGATGTAACTTGGGCAAGACACTCCCCGTTATAATCAAATTCTAGCCCAGATAGTCGGGACAGCAGTTACCTCCCCTGCTGTTCTGATGGTCATTGTCGGACACGACTATCACAAAATCACACACACACACACACACACACACACACACACACATATATATATATATATATATATATATATTACCCGCATTAATAAAGAAAATGTTCTGCTGCTTACCTTGTTAATGAGGACGTTTTGTTGCTTATCTATTATGCTCTTGTTGAGCTCATAGTCCGCAAAGCCAAGGGGGTTACCGTGTACCCCCCCCCCCCCCTTGCCCCCCGCAGTGATGTACACTAGCCTTGAATTGATCTTCGGGGTCTACTGAACTCATTTTTACATGTTCCCAAGAAAAAAACTGGGATGCACTCAGAGTTACTGTCCTTGGCACAAGGGTATCCTCTCGCGCCCCGTTCAATGAAATTAAGACAAGCTCAAATTCAAACCACCATAAATCATATTTATATAAATGAAATCACCATATATTATGTGTTTTCTTTTTCAGTGGGGTCTTTTCTATACGGACAAATAATTAGAATTGAAATATCTTTATTCATTCCTTCACAAATAAGGCTTGTATTGGCCTACTATCAAATCTTCGAAAAATTAACGTAAAACTGTCCTGTAGTTTTATTTCATCACTTCAATATAATTTTTTTTTCGAAATTTCTTTTATACAGAGACCTACTGGGGTCTTCTAGAAATCATTTAAGTACGTTTGGATGAACATTTGACCCTATTTGGGGAGTCACACTGGTCGAGTTGCTTCCCCTACCCCCAAAATGCTGTTTTGCCAGGAATCGCCTTTGAGTCGCAAAAATCGTGTGGTTTCTGTGGCTAACATTTCCATATGTCATGTTCCCCTGCTTCATAATGCAATAAACACTGATTTGAAGAACTTTCGTCCAAAATACATTGTATATATCGTGCAAATGAGCGATATTAGTCAGGAAAATGAAGTTTACCCACCCAGCACCTACCACTTCCCCCCTAACACTCACAAGAATAAAGCAGACTGGTTTTAAACGTATTTACAGTGTTCTGCAATTATTTTACAGTTGTTTCCTAAATGAAGCCACACGATTTAGCATCTTGGAGGTTATCTGTGAGGCCATCGTGAGGCCAACTTGATGTTTCTAAATGTAACAAATTTTGTTCAACTCTATCCTCAAACAGCAAAAATTTCAAGAATGTAATATGTGCGATGACTTCATATTGTGCTCTTGTTTGCTGTTAATGATTAACTAGTGAACAGTTTTTGGTATCATGATTCCACATTTACATTTATTTTGTGTATCTGTTAAAGTGAGCCTGGTCATGGTAAAAGAATACAGTAGAAATGGCGTCAAGAAAGAGCAAATGTGAAGCAATCTCCCATCAAAGGGTGAGGAAGTCCCAGACTGCATTATAAATGTTGAAGAATCGACTTTGATCTGTATTTCTAATACAAACGGCTGCAGATTCAGTTAGAGAAGCATCAGTCAAGATATAGTTAGATGGTGACTGCTGAAATCTGCAGACTTCCTATAATGCATGGGCAAATTTTATGAGGACCTAAGCCCACAGCACGGTGACTGCTATAAAATGCTTCAGAACTGACACAGAAACCCCCACCTTTGAGGATGAAGTTGTTCAACAGCAGTCAAAAACGTTTAGACATTCCTCCAAGACATGGGAGAAAGCATTTTGCAAGCCACAGAGCATATTCTTTCAACAGAGAAGCACAAAAGAAAACTAGTTATAAGAATTGGACTTAGGGCATCAGGACTTGCAATATTTGAATATGAAGATTAAAAAATGGTGTTTCAAGCTGCAGAACAGGCAAAGCAAAATACACTGTATATGCACGGTAACCCCCTCGGTCTTGCGGACTGCCATAGAGCTTCAAGAATATGTGCAATGGCAAGACGTCTTGATAAATGAATAAATAAACAAACAAATAAATACTGATGAATTTCGTTCCCACTTGGTCTTTTTATCATTATTTTCTTTTTTTTTCCCTTGTCTTTTATTTCCTTTTTTCTTCTCTCTCTTGTCTTTTAAGTTGTTGTTTTTTCCCCCTTTTTTTCTGCACATATACTTTTCTCTGCTTCTCTCTTTTCTTGACATCAATACCCATCCATTCACTCACAGTTATTTGTCTGTCTGCTTTTTCTTGCCCTGTCTTGTCGACTTTCAGGCAGGCACAATAGCCGAATGGTTAAAGAGCTGGTCTTTCAATCTGAGGGTCCCGGGTTCGAGTCTCGGTAACGGCGTCTGGTGGGTAAAGGGTGGCGATTTTTCCGATCTCCCAGGTCAACAGATGTGTAGACCTGCTTACTCCTGAACTCCCTTCGTGTGTGTATTCGATGATCAAATACGCACGTTAAAGATCCTGTAATCCATTTCAGCGTTCGGTGGGTGATGAAAATACGAACTTACCCAGTATACACGTCCCCGAAAACGAAGTATGGCAGCCTACATAGCGGGGTAAAAACGGTCATATACGTAAAAGTCCACTCGTGTATATACGAGTGAACGTGGGAGTTGCAGTCCACGAACGAAGAAGAAGAAGAAGAAGATGCCAGCTTCCACAACCTCCTCTACCACCACTACAACCCTCCATCCGACATCCCTCCCCCTCCCTCCTCACCCCCTGCTTCTCCTCACCTTATGTGAAGGTCCGTCCACGGTTCTCTGCGTGGCGGTGGTGGAGTGTACGGTGGTCATCAGCGCCTCCTCGATGCCGAACTTGTCGTGGATGACCTTGGCTAGGGGCGCCAGGCAGTTGGTGGTGCAGGAGGCGTTGCTAACCACCGTCTTGTCCTTGGTGTAGGTGGTATGATTGACCCCCATCACGAACATGGGCGCGTCCGGAGACGGGGCGGAGATGATCACTTTCTTGGCGCCGCCCTTCATGTGGGCCTGACGCGACACCAACACCAACGGAGAATTCATTTTCACACACGATAAACTTCCTTTCAACAAAATGTTAACATTGCTACGTCCCACGTCCGTCCCAGTTCACGGCACAGTAACTGACTAAGGTTACAGTTCCATTTTCACATTGTACTGCAGCTTCAAGTCTAGACACACGCTGACTAACGTGACAGATATCGTGTACTCTAAATAAGCCCTAAGGCTAAACGTTTTGCTCAATGTCCTTACAACTCTCCATAGCACACACACACACACACACACACACACATATATATATATATACATACACACACACACGTGTTTGAACAAAGTGAGCCTAGGTTACAACCGTCATTCGCACGTGCTCACACACACACATATACACATGCACGCGCACGCGCAAAAAAAAACAAACATGCACGCGCACGCGCAAAAAAACAACACGCACGCACGCACACACACACACACACACACACAACACGGACACATAGTCAAGAGAGAGAAAAAGAGACTGACGCTGGCCTTTTCCATGCTTGTGAAGCAGCCAGTGGACTCCACCACATAGTCCACCCCCTCCTTGCCCCACGGGATGGCTGCTGGGTCCTTCCTGCAAGCCCACGCCAACCGGAGTCACACGGACATCCTGCATCCTCCCACCATCTCATCATGCTTACCGGACATCCTAAATCCTCACCCAATCTCACTATGCTTAACTCACTCAGTACGGCCAGTCCTCTCTTCTCCTCTACACAGACCCCTCGGATGTCCAGTGGGTGTCTGAATGACCCAACCTTTAGCTTCCGTCGTCAGAATTGTGGTATTCTTTGTCAACATTCACCTCTTCAGTGTAAGAGCCTTCCGCTTGCAATATTTTGATGATGGTAATTGGGGTGAAACGCTGTTAACGTCGTCTCTTTCGCCGTTCGTATGGAGAGAGTTAAACAGACATCCTGAATCCTCCCACCATCTCATCATGCTTACCGGACATCCTAAATCCTCACCCAATCTCACTATGCTTAAACAAAAAAAAAAGGAGAATGAGAATCACGCTGTTCTGTTAGTGGGTGACTGGAAACATCGTCCTCGACCCTTGTTTAGATTATGATAATTAAAGCAATATTAACAACTCCAAAAGGAATAGACAGCGTCGAGAGAGAACATGACGACACGACTTAATTTGACAGATGTTTGTCGTGAAAATAACCAATTTGTCGAGCGCTTTACATGGTAGAAGGGCATCTCCTTTGAAACAAAGCAGATTTTGTCCTCGAATCAGAGGATATGTCAAATCTGATCATGCAGACACTGCATCGGGGTACCGGTCGATTACCCAATGGTTATTTTAAAACTAAAGAATGGGAAAAGCCACAGCTCAGATTTCTTAGATAAATGATTTAACTGCACAACTTTTATCATTAACATGGAGATTGCACGATAGAAGATTGTCCTACATGAAACTTCCGCTTCATTGCCAAAAACTTGGACAACCATAACCACAACATAGAAGGCTTTGTAACAGGCATTATAAACCTTTCACTTTTCAGCTGTAACTGTATCAGGAAGGCTGTGTAACAGGCGTTATAAACCTTTCACTTTCACTTTACAGGTAACTGTATCAGGAAGGCGGTATTTCAGGAATAACAAACCTTTCACTTCACAGCTATAACTGTATCAGGAAGGTAGTGTGTGTGTGTGTGTGTGTGTGTGTGTGTGTGTGTGTGTGTGTGTGTGTGTGTGTGTGTGTGTGTGTGTGTGCAAGCAATGACAGACTGGGAGAGTATGGGAAGGAAGGAGAGAGAGAGAGAGAAACAGAAAGCGAGTCAGCTAGACAGACCGACCGACCGGTTTAGAGAGAGAGAGAGAGAGAGAGAGAGAGAGAGAGAGAGAGAGACAGAAAGTGAGTCAGCTAGACAGACCGACAGACCGGGTTAGAGAGAGAGAGAGAGAGAAAGAGAGAGAGAGAGAGAGAGAGAGAGAGAGAGAGTGTGTGTGTGTGTGTGCAAGCACTGACAGACTGGGAGAGTATGGGAAGGAAGGAAGGAAGGAAGGAAGGAGAGAGAGAGAGAGAGAGAGAGAGAGAGAGAGAGAGAGAAACAGAAAGCGAGTCAGCTAGACAGACCGACCGACCGGGTTAGAGAGAGAGAGAGAGAGAGAGAGAGAGAGAGAGAGAGAGAGAGAGAGAGAGAGAGAGAGAGAGAGAGAGAGAGGTACAAAGTCAAATAGACAGAAACAGAAAACGAGTCAGCTAGACAGACAAACCGACAGAGTCAGAGAGAGAGAGAGAGAGACAGAGAGAGAGAGAGAGAGAGAGACAGACACACACACACACACACACAGACTCATTAACAAACAGAAAGACAGAAATGGGAACAGATCGAGAAAAGAATGTTCGTGCGTACGCGTGTGCATGCATGCATGTCAAAACGTGTCTGAAAAGGAGACATTCTAATTTTATGGACTTACTCGTTGTGGACAGAGATCTTCTTGCCATCAACGTACAAATGTTTATCTTTCATTTCCACAGTGCCTTTGTAGCGTCCGTGAGTTGAGTCATATGTGAACATGTAGACCTGCCAAACACACACACACACACACAGAGTGACACACGCACGCAAGCACGCACACACACACACACAAACTACCCTGTTCAAAGCACGATTAAAGCGCTGGACTTTCAATCTGAGTAGTGTAGCCAAAACAGATTTTGAATCTGAAATGACTGCTTTGATTCTTTTTCCCCCCTTCTTTACCGTCTACTCTTTACTTTGTGAAAGTCCGCTGAAATTCAGCATTCTATAAATGTTGGTCCCCCCCCCCCTCCCCCCCCGATATCTCTTTATAAATATATATATACATATATATATATATATATATATATATATATATATACACTTTTTTTTTTAATTCTTCGGCAATTTTGTTGGAATAAGGTTTTTGATTCGCGCGATGCACCATACCCCCTAAGTCGCGTGACTGTTGACTTTCCGAAGCAGAAGGCAAAGGAAGCTGTCTCATGTTTGTATGTTTACTGGAATGACTTTGTAATCGGATGCTGTCAAGTTATTTGCTGCTCACTGGATTTGGAGTAAGGAACGCTCTACATAACCACGCTCGTCAAAGTCAGTAAAAGCTTTGAAGTGATTCCAGTGTTGGGTAGTCGTTCTGCTCCGCGTGTTTGTATGGTACATTGTTGTGGTCAGAAACTGAAATGGGCGACTTGCTGCTACCTGTTGCAATTTTTGGGTGTAACTGATTGGTGAATTTCAAGTCGTGAATTCCCTTTTTTGTATTTAATTTAAATCTGTTTTTGTTAATTTAAACACGTAAATTTATCAAACATTAAAACAGAGTATATATATATATATATATATATATATATATATATATATATATAGACACACACATGTATCCATATCATCATCATCACTCCCAACAGAAAGCGAACACACTGTTCTGTGTGAACGCAGTACAAAAGTATGGCACGCTTGGCTGGACAAAAGTGAGGTGACAAAATGTTTATCAATTTTTGGAATGAATTAACCCAAACATGAGTCAAAACAAAAACAAACAAACAAACAAAAAACCGAAAAAACAAACAAAAAACAACGAAAACCCAAAACTAACCTGAAAACAGGACATAAATCTATTCACGACAATATCGCTTCCATTGTGCACCAACATTGCCGCCAGCAAAAAAACCTCTGCCGAGTTACCAATGCAGTATCTGTGTCCGTGTGTGTGTGTGTGTGTGTGTGTGTGTGTGTGTGTGTGTGTGTGTGTGTGAGTGTCAGTGTGTTGTGTTTGTGTGTCTGAGTGTTTGTGTGTTGTTTGTGTGTGCGCGCGTATTATGTGTACAATACTGCCCATACATTTTATGCACAGAAATCTGTATCACTGACCATGTACTCGAGATCGATGAAAGGATCATTGACGGCCACAACCACCACGTTGGGCTTCGTGAGGGCCGCTCTCATCACCAATCGTCCTATACGGCCGAAGCTGCACACACACACACACACACACACACACACACACACACACACACACAATGACAACAACAACAACAACAACACACGAATTACATAGCAAGGTACAGTCACAACTCTTATCACATGATACACTTCCTATAGCAAGGTATAGTCAAAACACTATCACAGGATAAACTTCCCATCGCAAAGTCAACTTCCCACAAGCAAGGTATAGTCACAACTCTATATCACATGATAAACTTCCCATAGCAACGTATAGTCAAAACTCTATCACATGATAAACTTTCCATAGCAAGGTATAGTCACAACTCTATCACATGATAAACTTCCCATAGCAACGTATAGTCACAACTCTATCACATGATAAACTTCCCATAGCAACGTATAGTCACAACTCTGTCACATGATACACTTCCCATAGCAACGTACAGTCACAACTCTGTCACGTGATAAACTTCCCATAGCAACATATAGTCAAAACTCTATCACATGATAAACTACTTCCCATAGCAACATATAGTCAAAACTCTATCACATGATAAACTTTCCATAGCAAGGTATAGTCACAACTCTGTCACATGATAAACTTCCCATAGCAACGTATAGTCACAACTCTGTCACATGATAAACTTCCCATAGCAACGTATGGTCACAACTCTGTCACATGATAAACTTCCCATAGCAACGTATAGTCACAACTCTGTCACGTGATAAACTTCCCATAGCAACGTATAGTCACAACTCTGTCACGTGATAAATTTCCCATAGCAACGTATAATCACAACTCTGTCACGTGATAAATTTCCCATAGCAACATATAATCACAACTCTTGACACATGATAAACTTCCCATAGCAACGTATAATCACAACTCTGTCACGTGATAAATTTCCCATAGCAACGTATAGTCACAACTCTGTCACGTGATAAACTTCCCATAACAACGTATAGTCACAACTCTGTCACATGATAAACTTCCCACAGCAACGTATAATCACAACTCTGTCACGTGATAAACTTCCCATAGCAACGTATAGTCACAACTCTGTCACGTGATAAACTTCCCCAAACAACGTATAATCACAACTCTGTCACGTGATAAATTTCCCATAGCAACGTATAATCACAACTGTCACGTGATAAACTTCCCATAGCAACGTATAGTCACAACTCTGTCACGTGATAAATTTCCCATAGCAACGTATAATCACAACTCTGTCACGTGATAAATTTCCCATAGCAACATATAATCACAACTCTTGACACATGATAAACTTCCCATAGCAACGTATAATCACAACTCTGTCACGTGATAAATTTCCCATAACAACGTATAGTCACAACTCTGTCACATGATAAACTTCCCATAGCAACGTATAGTCACAACTCTGTCACGTGATAAACTTCCCATAGCAACGTATAATCACAACTCTGTTACGTGATAAACTGCCCACAGCAACGTATAATCACAACTCTGTCACGTGATAAACTTCCCATAGCAACGTATAATCAAAACTCTGTCACGTGATAAATTTCCCATAGCAACGGATAATCACAACTCTGTCACATGATAAACTTTCCATAGCAACGTATAATCACAACTCTGTCACATGATAAACTTCCCACAGCAAGGTTTAGTCACAACTCTATCACACGATAAACAAAATATTAATATTACCACATCTCACGCCCGTCCCAGTTATTAGCACAGTAACCAAGTAAGGCTACAATTCCATTTTCATATTGTACTGGAGCTTGAAGTCTACGAGTAAGTATGCTACATTACAGCTCTGAGAAATTTAAATACGAAATAACACCACGCACATCTATTATCCTATATATGTGATGGCACCACAATACATCATAACACAACTATGCATATGAATTACTGTTGACAACCTCGACTCAGCGCACACAATAGCTTCGTTTACACGAGTAGTTAAATCTCTAAACA
Source organism: Babylonia areolata (assembly GCF_041734735.1). NCBI lineage: Eukaryota > Metazoa > Mollusca > Gastropoda > Neogastropoda > Buccinidae > Babylonia > Babylonia areolata. Next base: position 25,882,407 of record NC_134903.1, read on the forward strand.
CTGCCGATTAGAAGAGAGAGAGAGAGAGAGAGAGAGAGAGAGAGAGAGAGAGAGAGAGAGAGAGAGAGACAAGAAAGAGAGGAGAAAGAGAGAGAAAGAGGAGATAAAGAAAGAGCGAGAGTGAGAGGAGAGGAGAAAGAGATGAGAAAGAGAGAGAGAAAGAGAGAGAGGAGAAAGAGAGAGACAGAGAGAGAGAGAGAGGAGAAAGAGAGAACACTGAACACTTTAGTGTCAATAGCTTTACAGCCCTAATGACATGGGGGTTCATAATACAAATAACAACATGCATCAATAATAATAATATTGATGAAAACCAAAACCAAAACGAAATCAATCAATCTGTGCAACAAAGTGCAGTTCGACCATCCATTCAAAGTAATGGCATGTAGTGAGAAATAAAAACAAAAACATATATAAATGTATAACATAAATATTTTCCATATAAGAATGACAACACAGATTTTAATTTTCACAATGAACAACACCTGATACTATTTTATTATTGTTGCTTTTTTCGTCGCATGTTATTCGCTTCGGCAATATATTTTGCAAGTGACTGTAGTGAAGTTTCCTGATTTAGATTAAGCACTCCAAAAATATCTTCATTCTTTGCTAAATTTGTTTTAAATACAACACATTTTTCTCGAATATCGTCATAAGCTTTACAACTAAACAAAAAAATGTAATTCATCCTCCCTTAAATGACCGCACATCGGACAAGGGGAGAGTAACGAAGGCTCAGTCTGAAACCACTTTTGGAGAAAGAGAGAGAGAAGGAGAGAGGAGAAAGAGAGAGAGGGGGGACAAAAAGAGGAGAAAGAGAGAGAGGAGAAAGAGAGAGGGGAGAAAGAGAGAGAGAGAAGAAAGAGAGGAGAGAGAGAGAAAGAGAGAGAGAGAAGAGAAGAGAAAGGGAGAGAGAAAGAGAGAGGAGAAAGAGAGAGAGAGAGAGAGAGAGAGAGAGAGAGAGAGAGAGAGAGAGAGAGAGAAGAAGAAGAAGAAGAAGAACAACAACAACAACAACAATAACATAGTTTCAGTTTCAGTAGCTCAAGGAGGCGTCACTGCGTTCGGACAAATCCATATACGCTACACCACATCTGCCAAGCAGATGCCTGACCAGCAGCGTAACCCACCGCGCTTAGTCAGGCCTTGAGAAAAAAAAGGTGAATAAGTGATGAAAACAACAACAACAACAAAAAACCACAACAAAAAAAACACCTACTACCACTACTAATAATATGTATAAGGCGTAAAAACTTGATGAAGTCAACTATAAGCGTACATAAATAAGTAAATGAATAAATAAATACATAAATAAATAATAATTATAATATAAAAAAGGTAGTAATAATAATGATAATAATAATAAATAAATAAATAAATAAGAAAACAATGATGATAAATAAGCAAATAAATGTAAAACATGAAGACACACATTCACACATACACCCACACATGCATAACAGATATGCACCAAACATGCAGTTTCACAGATATGAAAGCACAGTCAAATACACATAAACGTACATGAGCCCCAACACACACACATTACCCTGCACCTCCTCTACCCCCCCTCCTCCACACACTCATTTCTAGGCTACGTATCGCAGCTTCCACGGCACACACACACACACACACACACAGATGAACACTTACTTGTACAAGCACACACACATACGCCCATATCCCCCACACACATATAGATATATATATACACACCCGCACGTTCCAATATCCCGTTGCTCCCACAGTGTAGGCATGCATACACTCACATACCTCATCCTCTACCCCCCCCCCCCCCCCCCCCCCAGGCCCTCCCCTCCTCACACACACACACACACATACGCACGTGCACAGAACTCTCCTGACACTTGTGTACACTTACACCCTCGCGCATACACAAACGCATTCAAATACACAGACCCACACACATACACACAAACACACACATACACGCACAGAGGCTGCCACTGATTGGCCGCAAGAGGGATGGGAAAAGATCTCTGATGCCAAGAACGTGGCGTCTAGTGTGTTTCTCAGTCTATTGTATTTGGAAAAGCCCACAGAGACTGTTCCGTTTTAAAGAAGTTTGCGCAATGTTGGTTTGGAAATGATGCCGATATTTGTTTGATTTGCAAAGCATCGTGCTCTACCTTTCATGTTAGACTTACGGCCGCTCCCTCTCTCTGCTTTTTTTTCTTTGAGGCGATCGATGGTGTGATGGCCTTGTACCTGTTCTTTTTGATATTCTTTGACTTTTCTGAGTATTTCCGATTTTCCTAGATGTAGGCCGCTCGTTGGTGTTGCGTTACCAGCAAGTCTGTCAGCTCCTGCATGTCCCGGGCAGTATGACCATGTGAGTTTTTTAATCTGAAAGTTGCGCATTGCCTTATGCCACTCTGGGCTTCCCATTCCGTTTTCAATTTTCTGTATGAGGTTCATTGAGTCGGTTAGAATCACGGCATGTTGGTTTCCGGGCGTATGGATGGATGATAGCCACTGGAGGGCATGTGTCACAGCTTCAACTTCCATCGTTAGGCTGGAGGTTATGACTTTGTAGGCAGCATTCTCTTCCCTAATTGTTTTTCCATTTTGTTTTGCAGTGAATCCCCAACCCGATTGGTCTTTGGTGACTGAGCCATCTGTGTATATGATGATGCGCTCTTCTTTACTGTTTTCTTCTATGAGAAGCTTCACTTCCGCATCAGTTTTGCCCTCTGGCCATTCCCGACAATATCTTCCTAGATTGGGTGAAATGGCTGTGTTGAACAAATGGTTGAGGTTTTCGGGGTTTTTCTCCCATTCTTTTGTTTCTTTCAGGTCTTGTAGTCGGCATACCAGCTGGATTGTGTCTTCTGCTTGCCCCATCAATGATCTTCCTCGTCCTAGACGGCTGCCTTTTGGTTCTTTGACTGCGTCATGCAGTGGATTTTGAGGGTTTTCTAATGCTTTGAAGTAGGTCTTAACCTGTTCTAACGTGTTTCTGGCCTGCACTGAAGGAAGGTCAAGCAGGTATCGCATGGTTTCTGTGGGCGTGTCTTTTGTTGTTCCAAGGATCAGCCTCATAGCTTCATTTCTAACAACAACAGGTGTGAACATCACACTTCGCAACTTCGAGAAACGATGCTTGCATTACGATGCAACGCATAAGAAAACCAGCCTGACAGAGACAAGGAGGTGAGACACAGAGTGAACTGACAGGGACAGAGAAGAAAGACAGGGGGAAACAGACACCCAGTTGGGATAAGACGGGAGACACAGAGAGAGACAGAGACAGAGAGGGAGAGAGAATGAATGAATGAATGGTTTATTCATATATAGGCCATTGCCCCTCATGAGAGGGTGTCAGAAAAAAAAACATATTTGAGAAGAAAAAATAGTATAAAATAAGCAAGACAAATATCATACTTTGTCATGCAGTATACACTTAGCTAAGTAGTACACAGCAGATAAATAACACACACCTATTTAACTAAACTCAATAAAGTAATCGTGTCATCAGAAGTGGCAAAAGCTTAATAAAAAGTCCGAAGAAACTCATCAATCCCCTCTAAGCCATACATACCCAAATCCAAACATAAACAGTTTACAGCGAATACTTGTAGCCCAGTTTCTTTTGCCACGCGCATCAAGATCAAATAACATTTTATAGGGTTTGTGAGGCAGTCGAGACATGCATTCTCAGTAACTTTAACCAATACTTAATGCTTTTATAACTGAATTTATATAGATAGGATATCTGATTGTTTCCCCGTATATCAAATCATTTGGAGAGAGAGAGAGAGAGGGGCGAAAAGGAGAGAGAGAGAGAGAGAGAGAGAGAGAGAGAGGAGAAAGAGAGGGAGAAAGAGAGAGAGAGAGAGAGAGAGAGAGAGAGAGAGAGAGGAGAAAGAGATAGAGAAAGAGAGGAGAAAGAGAGAGGAGAAAGAGAAGAAAGAGAGAGAGAAGAAAAAAGAGATAAGAGAGAGAGAGAAAAGAAAGAGAGAGAGGAGAAAGAGGAGAGAGAGAGAGAAGAGAGAGAGGAGAGAGGAGAGAAAGAGAGAGAAGAAAGAGAGAGAGAAGAGAGAGAGAGGAGAAAGAGAGGAGAGAAAGAGAGAGAGAATAAAGAGAGAGGAGAAAGAGAGATAGAGGGAAGAGAGAGAGAGGAGAGAGAGAGAGAGAGAGAGAGAGAGAGAGAGAGAGAGAGAGAGAGAGAGAGAGAGAGAGAGAGCTCGAACTGTAATGTTTCATTGAGGGTAAAATGATAAGCTACAAGCTTCTTTTCACCATGCCCTAAAAAACAAAACAAACAAACAACAACAACAACAAAAACAAACAAGCCAACAACAACAAAAAACAAAAACCACACACACACAAATCCCTTGAAACAATAACACCCCTCCAAAAAATCAAACCAAGTAGAAAGTAGTAGTAGAAGAAGAAAACGAAGGAGGAGCAGGAGGGGTAGGGGGAATAAAGAAAAATAACAAAACAAGGAAAAAAGGACAGCAGAGAAAGACAGGGGCATTAGTTGAAAGAAAGGAAAACACAATCAACTTGACGAGATCATAATCATAATTCTAACTGAAGACACTGAGAAACAGATCAAGTGATCATTTCAAAAGAACAATTCAGACAAAATCACGTTATTTGTTTAAAAAACAACAACAACAACAACAAAAAAACAACCCAATAATTATCAACTCGCAAAACTGTAAATCATGTCATTAAAAAAACCCAACACCTAAAGGTGACACCAAAATGGGCAAAATTCAAAATTGTCAAATAAGCAGAAATTGGGCACTCAAAAAGTCATTAAAAGCAAAAGAGAATTTCACAACATAAATCATGCACTTCTGATGAGCATGGACTATGCAGATAGATGAGGGGACGAGACAGGGGGCCGGAAGAAGAGGGAAAAAGATCAGGTGGGAAGAAAATGGAAGAGACAGAGACAGAGAGAGAGACAGACAGACAGACAGACAGAGAGAGAGAGAGAGAGAGAGAGAGCAAAACCATTATTTGTTTTCAAGCAGAATGCATGAGAAGCATTTATCTGTTCATAAATTTTCGAATAAGTACCTTTGGTAAGCTTTCTTAGAAGAGGATAAACTATTTCGATCTTTTAGCTAATCAGTGATTTCGATCTATAACAGTATAAGTCATTACCCGAATACCTAAGTGATGACATATACAGATCAGTTCTTAGGCGAAAGGTATATCATGATATGGTATTTTCCCTCGAATGTTTCTTGCTGTGAATTTCTCACAAACATAAATGTGCACAGACAAGAATTTAAGCTAGTTTGATAGAACGTTTGGTACAAACTTTCTATAGTTTTTAAGTAGTTCTTACTCGCTAAGCCATGTTGAGGCATGGTCAATATCTATTGTACATATAAGCATAAAATAAAAATTTTCGTTTATGTTGACCATGAAAATGTTTTACTCAGCTGAACTGAAATATATTTTAGTTCGATAGCTACTTTGATAAAAAAAAAAGAAAAAAAAAAAAAGAAAAAAAAGAAGAAAAGAATTCGAGCATAAAATAACAATTTTCGTGTATGTTGATTAAGAAAATATTTTTTACTCGACTAAGCTGAAATATTTTTAGTTCGATAACTACTCCGATAAAGAAGAGACATGATCTGACCAAGCAAGATTACTGTCAATGTTTAACCCAAGAAGTTTGCGAAAATTCATGAAAACCGAGACTGAGAGAGAGAGAGAGTGGAAATGCGGGGGTCGGGGGGAGGGGGCGGGGAGAGAGAGAGAGAGAGAGAGAGAGAGAGAGAGAGAGAGAGAGAGAGAGGTCAGTGGTGTCACTGATTCATACCCGTTAATTCCCATCTTCACAGGCATACCGGAACCCTGAAACACACACACAGTTTCCGATAATGACTTTTCAAAAACACTGGACACAAATGTTGAGAGAAAAACTGTCAGAACTGAGAAATAAAGTGGAAAAGTGAGAAGGAGGGGGGTGGGGTGGAATGGGGGGCGGCTTAGAGAGAGAAAGAGAGAAACAGTTAAGATTTTATTTCATGATGGTAAATTGAATAAGCAACATTTGCTTTTTTACATCAAGCCATCAATGAAAAAAAAGGGGAAAAAAAGAAAAAAATATAGGAGAGAGAGAGAGAGAGAGAGAGAGAGAGAGAGAGAGAGAGAGAGAGAGAGAGAGAGAGAGAGAGATGATGATGATGATGATGCGTGAGCGCGCTTGTTTTCGCGCTCTGTGTGTGTGTGTGTGTGTGTGTGTGTGTGTGTGTGTGTGTGTAATGGTAAAATTTGATGCTTCGAAGGTGTAAAGCATTTGTATGTATAGTCTGTCAGATTTCAGTGTTCCTATTGTGTGTCGCAGTTTCAGGCGAGGAAACCTTTACAGTTACAGTTTGCCCTTTTTTTAAAATTATACTTTTTATTAAATTTTTTTATCTAGATACATCGCAGTTGCAAGAAGAAAATCGCTTTGCGCAGTCTAATCCCATTATGTTTTCAATAACTGATGAGTTAGTAAATGGTTGAAACACAGCCACTATCTAACGTCTAAACACGACATAGCTGGCTTCAGATCTAGATCAAGAACTAAGTCCATAATACGATATCATTACTCAAAACAAGCTTGCAATATAATAGCAGCAGTAGCAGTAGTAGTAGGATTGGGTCAAAGCAAACTGAACCTTATAAATCGTCCCGTTGTTGTTTCGTCATTTAGTTTGGTACAAACTGGGTCAGGGTCCAACGCTTTGCTATCCAATGCACCTGTTCGTCAAACTTTCTGAAAAAACAGCTGAGAAGTTTGTGGAATTGTCCACTTGATTCTTGAATGAATTCGTTGATGTTGCTTGTTCTCACCGACTTAGATCTGACAGTTCCTATCAGACAACCAACATCATCCACAAATACGTGCGGGACACCAGGTATTTCTTCATCCAGCCCTGCAAAACGGAGCAGTTCAAAAACTTCCTGCTAGCTGTTTGGGAATGGAACGCTCTCAGTGACGCTACAGTCCATGCGGGCTCCGTCACAAGTTTCACTCAATATTTCGAAGGGGCTGGCCACTCCCGACAAGTAATCCAGTTACCTCCCCTTCACCCCCCACCCCTCCTCCGTCGCAATTTACGCCAGGTCTCCTCGAATTTGCGACGTAAATTTAATTCATTCCATTTGAACAAGAAAACAATTTCACACAGAGAAATCTGTTGTGACACACACACACAAAAAGAGAGTAATAACAAATATGTTACATTGTTAGTAACGCTAGTAGTCTAAACATTTTACTGATGTACTGTATTGAGGTACAGTGAAGGACTAATCCCAAGATATATCAACATGATCGTTCAAGAGTTTATATGTCTCACACCACGTATCATTGGAGTGATGGCCTAGAGGTATCGCGTCCGCCTAGGAAGCGAGAGAATTTGAGCGCGCTGGTTCGAATCACGGCTCAGCCGCCGATATTTTCTCCCCCTCCACTAGACCTTGAGTGGTGGTCTGGACGCTAGTCATTCGGATGAGACGATAAACCGAGGTCCCGTGTGCAGCATGCACTCAGCGCACGTAAAAGAACCCACGGCAACAAAAAGGTTGTTCCTGGCAAAATTCTGTAGAAAAAATCAATTCGATAGGAAAAACAAATAAAACTGCATGCAGGGAAAAAAAAAAAAAAAAAAGGGTGGCGGTGTAGTGTAGCGACGCGCTCTCCCTGGGGAGAGCAGCCCGAATTTCACACAGAGAAATCTGCTGTGATAAAAAGAAATACAAATACAAATTATTATGAACATTAACGCCTAATCTTGAAAATAAGCCCTCGGTGTTTACAAATAGAACACATATTTTATTAAAAAAAAAAAAAAAGAGGAAAAATTGAACACAAGATACCGAACATCATTGAAAACTATTCATCCCCCCACCCCCCACACAATACTTAAAGCAAGAAGAGTAAGAGGGGACTTGATACAGACGTACAAAATATTAAATGGGTTTGACGATGTAAACACAGCATGCATTTTTTGTACTCCAAAGGTAGACACTACAAGAAACAGTACAGACAAAATATTTAAACAGTATTCCAGAACAAATCTCAGAAAGTTTACATTTAGTAACAGAGTAACAAATTATTGGAACAAATTAACAAACAATATCAAACGTGCACCTAGTATAAATACTTTTAAGAACCTCATAGATAAACACGAGTTATTGACAAAAGCGAAATATGACTTTGATGGATAAAATGACTGAGCTAGTCAACGACCTGACCAACAATGTAAAGGAGTAAATCGGAATGGGCATAAAAAGCCAAAAATGGCTAAGTTGTATATAACAACGCCCCAAATTCTGATCCTGAATACACACAAGCACACGCACACACACAAGTCATAGCACACAATCGCAAACAGTACAAAATCAAAAATACCAACAATAAATCCTGAAACTATCAAAACTCACTCACTCACAAACGTATCCTTTAACCCCAAAGAGGAAGTGATCGAAGTTAACTCCATCATGTGTCAACATTTTTTAACTAGCTTTGTGGCTCTTCTCTGCACCTTCTCGATTGTCAAAGATTGGCGCTTGAGATACAGGCATCACAGTGTTTCCATACTCAAAGGAATATGGCACCAGAGCTCTGTATAGTTTTGAATATCATATCATATGTCATGTGTCACGGCTTTTAGGCTTTATCAGCCTTTAGCTTAATCATTAGGCTTTTTCTTTTCTTAAAAAAACCCCCAAAACCCAACAAAACAGCAAGTTTATAAGTGTGCGCAATTACTAATGTCATTGCTAGCTAGAGAAATTTATTTGGAAGCCATAATCTTTCCGGTACTTGTTTATAGGGAATAAATTCTTAAAATTGTGTTCCTGCAGTCAACAACCCCATCAGTGCTCATAACCACGTCACCTTTTGACATCAACGGTCATGCCATAATTACTGTGCTTAAAAAAATTAGGGATCTCACGTTCCTTTCACTCACCGTTGCTTTCGTGGCGATTGGCCTGTCAACTGGTGTGCCGTTGGAGTCTTTTCTCGATGATGCTGAAGGAATGCAACCACATGTAACGCCTGCAACCATTGGACAGTATCATTTTTTCTAACCAATCGCTATCGACGTACACCCCCCTCAGGAGTGTAGCCGATGCAACAGATTCTTGTCACGATTGTGAATCTCTCATCGGCTGAATGTATAAGGTGATGTGCATTTCACATGTCTCAAACTAAGCTTAGTGAATTCCTGATCACGCATAATACAAGACTTGCTCAGCCAACTTCGTACACTTCGCCTACTAATCTGTAACATCGGACAATATTTTGTTAACCGACCGAGATCTACGCAAAACGTAGCCAAATTAAAGATCTAATAGTAGCAGTAGGGACTGGCATTTTTGCCTTTAGGCCTCGCGGCCTATAAACGTCCCCTTTTTGTATTAATATTTTTTTGGTTTACATTGCGTGCTTCATTTTAGATATATCAAAGCAATTATTCGTCAAATTTATCAAACATGTTACCGAATTTTGGATCGAAGTCCAGAAAGATCTAGAACATTTTCAAAACTAACAATAATTCACAATAACTTTGAAGCGCCAAATAACATTTTTCGGCATAAGCCTGTTTTTGGAGGAAAAAAAAAAAAATCTGAAACTGGGAATGAAAGTTTTGCAGAATCCATTGATTGCTTCTTTCATGGCACAACTGACGAACGTTAGGCCTATTGATCTAATCACCGATATTATGATAATCTATTTTTCTGATTTCAGTTTCAATTCCGAGATAGTTCACCGGAATATAAGATAAGAGGAAAAAGATCTATTTTGAAGGCGTCCTACCTGGCATCACTGGTGCACAAGTTAATTTCCTTTCTCTCTGACGTGTCTCGACCTACGACCAATGCCGATGACGGCCAACGAATAAAGATGGCGACTAATGAAACGAAATGATACATTAATTTTTGCTCGTCCCCTTGACAGGGACTCTCAGCGGTCATGCAAAACATGTCCATAGATTTAGACGAGCCAACTGGATTTTGGACTCACGTGTAGAGACAATGCAAGTCTATGTAATACTTCAATCATTGTTTACTTACTTATTCTTTTTTTCTTTTTTTTATATTATTTTTTTGGTGGGGTGTGCGGGTAAAGGGGGCTGTGGCAACATCCAATTTTTCCAAGCATCCCTGACAAGGCTTCGTCAGTTACTGTTACGAAAGAATTTTTGTCATTGGTTCATTGGGGAGGGGTGCAGTCGGGGAGAGAGAGAGAGAGAGAGAGGTGGTAGAAATGGTGGGATCGGCTGCCTAGGGGGAGGAGGAATTTGTCCTAGTGATAACCAAGAAAGGTAGTTATCACAACACAAGTTGCTGCTGCTGAATGTTAAAAATGCCCATATGACTTCAACAAGTGAGGTTTCACAATTAACCCGTCACCCTCGTAGGGCCTCTCCCTGGATATTGAACGGAGAATTTCGGTCAGGCTGACCAATAGTCAGTAATTTAGGCCCACTGACACCGTCAGACCAAGGGCCAAATACGGCACTTGTCACACAGTATTAAGAACCCACGACAACAAAAGGGTTGTTCCTGGCAAAATTCTGTCGAAAAATCCACTTCGATAGGAAAAACAAATAAAACTGCATGCAGGAAAAAAAAAGAAAAAAAAAAAAAAGGGTGGCGCTGTAGTGTAGCGACGCGCTCTCCCTGGGGAGAGCAGTCCGAATTTCACACAGAGAAATCTGTTGTGATAAAAAGAAATACAAATACAAGATAGTTTATTTTGCAAAGCCCACGAGATACACAAGCGCACTCGCGAGCGTTTGTGGTACTGAAAAAACAAAGAAGCAAAAAAAACAACAACAAAAAAACCCGAACAAAACCTTGTGTGTGAGCGTGGTGTGGCGTGGCGTGATAGTGTGCATGTGTGTGTGTGTGTGTTAAATATCGAGCTGTGCTTACACCAACACCACAGGACTGTCACCTGACATCACAGATCTGTCTCCTTCGTTTTGTCCTGTTTTCGCCCCTTCAACTGGTAAAAATGTAATACACACAATGTGAACAGACATAAAACTGAACATGTCAACCAGCATTCGGGTTACATTTTACAGTTGAAGGGGGGTAACCACAGTAGTGGCAATAGCAGAGGGAGTTTTATTACGATAGCCTCCCATACATTCAATTCCCTCTGAAATACAAGTGGGGGGAAAAAACAACAACTATATTTCTCTTTGCTTTCCATCTTTTTGTGAACACCATTTCTGTTCAAAAGAATAGATAATCAGTATCAGTAGCTGAAGGAGGCGTCATTGCGTTCGGACAAATCCATATACGCTACACCACATCTGCCTGACCAGCATGGCGCAACCCAACGCGCTTAATCAGGCCTTGAGAAAAAAACAAAGATAATTCTCTCTTTAATTTCTGAAATGAACTTTTGTGCGTTTCCCACATCCTGACACACCCACACAATCCAAACTTTTTGTGTGTGCTCAGTATGCCACTATCTAATCCCATTTATAACTGCATCACATCTAATTCCATTTTGTAACTGCATCACATCTAATTCCATTTTGTAACTGCATCACATCTAATTCCGTTTATAACTGCATCACATCTAATTCCATTTATAACTGCATCACATCTAATTCCGTTTATAACTGCATCACATCTAATCCCATTTGTAACTGCATCACATCTAATTCCATTTTGTAACTGCATCACATCTAATTCCGTTTATAACTGCATCACATCTAATTCCATTTTGTAATTGCATCGTATCTAATTCCGTTTTGTATATGAATCATATTTAATTCCAGTTGCAACTCCATCACATCTAATTCCATTTGTATCTGAATCGTATCTAATTCCATTTGTATGTGCATCGTATCTAATTCCTTTTTTCTTTTTTCTTTTTTTGCTGCATCACATCTAATTCCATTTTGTAACTGCATCATGTGTAATCCCATTTGTAGGGGTGGGGGTTGGGGGAATACTGGTGTGTGTGAGATTCGAACCTGTGAACCTCAGATTCTCTTGCTTCCTAGTAGAGGCGGACACGTTACCACGTGACAAGCACGCCACATCAGGCTTGTGTGCTGATGAGCACCGAACAAAGCCACTGAACAAAAGTTACTTTTGCCACAGGGTCTCCCACCTTAGTGGCATTGTTGGTCCGCTCTTGAGCCTCACTGACCCGAAGATCTTTTGTTGGTGGGAGCCTTGTGCTCCTGAGAGGGCAACCCAAGCCATGCAGGTCAAAGGGTAGAGGACAGACAGGTCAAAGGGCAGAGGACAGACAGGCCAAAGGGTAGAGATCAGAAAGTCATGTCAAAGGGTAGAGGTCAGACATGTCAAAGGGTATAGGACAGGCAGGTCAAAGGGTAGAGGACAGACAGGTCAAAGGGTACAGGTCAGACAGGTCAAAGGGCAGAGGACAAACAGGTCAAAGGGTAGAGGTCAGACAGACAGGCCAAAGGGTGGACAGACAGAGAGGTCAAAGGGCAGAGGACAAACAGGTCAAAGGGTAGAGGTCAGACAGACAGGCCAAAGGGTGGACAGACAGAGAGGTCAAAGGGCACAGGTCAGACAGGTCAAAGGGTAGACGACAGATCTGAAGTGATCAGTCAGGCACACCATAAGCGGGCCACGCGATCTGAGATGTAGCAAGCAAGACCCAGCTGAGATAAACATGAGCAATAAGATGTCCACGTGACGGGCGCAATAACCAAGTGGTTAAAGCGTTGGACTTTCAATCTGAGGGTCCCGGGTGCGAATCTCAGAAACGGCGGAGATGTTTCCGATCTCCCAGGTCAACATAAATTATGTGCAGACCTTGTGCCTGAACCCCCTTCGTGTGTATTCACGAGCAGAAGATCAAATAGGCACATTAAAGATCCTGTGATCCATGTCAGCGATCGGTGGGTTATGGAAACAAGAACATACCCAGCATGCACACCCCCGAAAACGGAGTATGGCTGCCTGCATGGCAGGGTAAAAACGGTCATACACGTAACAGCCCACTCGTGTACATACGAGTGAACGTGGGAGTTGCAGTCCACGAAGGAAGACGAAGAAGAAGAAGAGAAGATGTCCACGTTAAAATCCAGAAAACCTTTTTACGAACTCCACAGTCTGAAAAGAATGGCACTTTTTCTCTTCTTTTTTTCTTTTCTCTCGTTTCTCCTACAGTCACTGGTGATGACTTTCTAATACTCTAACCGAGCTTTAGATTCTAGAGTCGCTGATAGCACCCTTAACTGGTGAAGAGAGCTTTTTCGTTCGTACCCCCCGCTGATTTATCCCAGGGTCAAATCTGGTTCAGCCAAATTTACCACGGGGTCTGTTTAGACCGATCTGTAATGGCCCCTTGGTGTAAATTTCAAGTGGTCACATTTATATGACTTTACAATAAGGAGGGGGCGGGACAGGGGTTTCCCAAGCATCTCCCTTACCACACTTCCACCACATGGTAACGTGAAGAAGAGTCAGTACAGTGCAGAGTCAGTGCATGCCTTCCCTCTTTCCTTACTTTCGTCATCTTGTTATTAGCCCCATCGCTCAGCTTTCATAACAGATTGACACAAGCTTCCAGCTGGGCCAACAGCAAAGTGAGAGCTGTATGATCAAAGGTTTCCCTGTTGCAATGGGAAGCCACTTAGAGCTGAGTCTTTTGTGGACTATGACTCTCAAAGTAGGAGGCAAGATTGCACTGGCTCTTAGTGCTGCAGCCTTGGGTGCTAGCTGGCCTTTGGGAACCATCCCAACGCCGACTGTCCTAAAAACAACAACAACATCCAATAAAAAAAAAAAACAAAACAAAACCAACAACAAAAAACAAACAAACAACTCTTGGCCGAGAGAGTGGGGATGTAACTTGGGCAAGACACTCTTCACTATAATCAAATTCTAGCCCAGATAGTCGGGACAGCAGTTGCCTCCTCTGCTGTTTTGATGGTCACAGTCGGACACTATGCATTTTGGAGAGACTTGGCACGCTTACCCTTCGCTTCCGTTGAGTTGTAATGGACAGTGGGGATCACTCCTCAAAATGCGTTTTGCGTTTTGACGAAGCAGGAGTCGTGATGAAGACAGGGAGAGTTTGAGTTTGATAGATCTATATCATGATCGTAAAACAATAAAAGTGTCAATCAGATTTGGAATGATGTTATGCAGCAAGTTAATCAAACTAGTGCATTTATTAAAAACCTTGAATTATATGATGGCCAGTTCCGTAGTGATATTATTTTAGTGTATCTGTGATCCGTCTACAAGAACATGATGCGCTAAAGCTGACATATTAAACAAATAAAGACACAAAAACAAAAAATAACAAATAGACATTGTTTGCAAATTGAAACGAGGATATTCGCGATCTGATTACAAACGCTGTTCATTTTCTCATATTGGAAAGCCAATGCAAAGAATAGTCGTGCATCTGCACATTCTTGAATAAAAGAGTTGTACATACAAGATTACAAAACTATTTTTCTCTGAAAGGATGTTCCAATAATTGTACCAATTACTTCCAATAACCTGGTGTACGATATCTCATCTGTGTGTGTGTGTGTGTGTGTGTGTGTGTGTGTGTGTGTGTGTGTGTGTGTGTGTGTGTGCTGGTGAGAGACGGAGGGGGGTTCGGAGGAAAGGGGGAAGGGAGCATGCGCGCGTCCGTGTGTGTGTGTTGGTGGTGGGTGGGGTTGGGGGTTGGGGGCACGCATGCATTCATGTTTGTATTCATATGCACACACATTGACAGTAAATGACTCACTGTCGTTTCCCTGTTGTGGATTGTTTCAGTCGTGTTTTTAGCAGTTTTAGCATTCTTTCCTCTCGATCTTTCCCTCGTCGCTGTGTCACCACAGTCCACATGTACAACAGAGGGTTGAGGGCAGCACTGAGAGGTGACATGAACACCACCAGGGTTCCATGGATCTTGTCTGATACAGTGACACCACCTGCTGACATCACCGTGACCAGGCCAAATGAAATCCAGAAATAAACAACCATAAGAGAAACTTTTCTCATCAGGTGGACTGAGGAATAAACCGATCTCTTGGTGGGTTCTAGCGTAATTCTGTATGTTGGAGTCAGCTTGCAGATGACAATTTGGCAGGCTGCAATCACGATGCTTAACGTGAAGTTTACTGCTGCAATGACATTGATCCACCTGAACTCGTGTTTAGGCCTGTAACGTTGAAACAAGGCCAGACGACAAAGTCCAGACTGACCAGAGAGGCCCCAGTGTGACAGACCGTGAAGAAATGGTATGAGAGAAAGGGAGATTCCAATAATCCAAAGTCCTGCACAAGTTAAAGCAACTGGGACCTTTTTGAAAATACAGGAAGTATTTGTGAAATAAAGAATGGCTGTGTGGTTCAAGCTGATGATGAAGACAACGAAAACAGACACCTCGCACGACAGAATGAACAGGAATGCACTCACTTTGCACGCCACACTTTCAGTCCATGTCTTCTCCATGAAGATGTATTCTCCATGATATATGTTATCTGCTATCAACACAATGCCAAGATGACTTCCTATACATATATCGGCAACATTTAGATGGACAAAGGCCATCAGAAAATTCCTTCCAAACAGTTCCTTGACAGAAGACGGGGAGAGAATACAAACCAAACTACCAGCAACAGCAAAAGTACACATCAGCCAGAAGGAAGTGGTGTGTAGTTCCGATGGAATCAGTGACCGACATGAAGGAAGCACAGCTTGTGGTGCAACACATTTCGTCGTGCTTCTTTGTTCGGGGAGCAGGTCATCACAGCAAATCCTGTAATCCGATGAAAAGATATATTCTAAACGATATGCCCTTGAGAACAAATCCATAGGGAATGTTGCTATTGGATTATCCCTCAAGTCCAGTTCAGTCAGTTCAGGTGCATTTTTGAAGCCTCTAATTCCAGTGGTGGTTATTGCGGAAAAGGATGCATTCATATGTTTTACACGGGGCACGTAAACTGACACGTCACTGTTCAGGATGTTCAAATATGTGTTCGACGTATCTACTTGTCTCAGTGTATAATGAATATGCTTTAACGATTTACTTGTTAATTCTTGAAGCGGGTTACTTGCTAAAGATAGTACTTTCAAATTAGGCAACAGAAGGAAAACAGTAATATCGAGCGATCTGAGATAGTTGTTGGAAAGATTGATGGACTGCAAGTTGGTGATTTTCACACCCGAAATATTATATAGCATACAATGTGGCAGACTCAAATGGATAAGATACGCAGTGTGTGTGAAATGTGTCAGGGACATTCCTGATCCTGTAGCATCCACGTAACGAAGTGAAGGGAACAAGTGAACGGGGAAAGGGTGACTGCACCAGAAAGAATGACCTTGACACAGACATCCCTCAGGACAGGTCATACCACACATCAGTTCATCATCCCGCTGTGGACACTGACCCCAGCCATCACACAGATGATATTCATGAACACAGACTTTTGAGTCTCTACATTGGTAGAGGTAAGGGCAAGCCACTGCCGCACAGGCTAGTTCATCTTCTCCATAAACACAGTCGTTAAACCCATTGCATCGGGTGTAGACAGGAAGACAGTACAGCCACTCTACAGAACAACTATAATGAGTGTCAGGACAAGGGTCTTCGGCCTTCAACACATTTTGAGTAAAGTAACCTGTGCCATCCAAGTTAATGTAAAACCGTTGCTTCTTCAGATCCCATTCGAATGGAAAATGCAACGTTTCCCTTGCTGGACAACTGATTTCATCAGAATCATCCAGACAGTCGGAAAACTCATTGCAACGTTGGCTGTCCAACACGCACTGAGAGTTAAAACACGGGAAACCACCACGCGAAGAACATTCACAGAATGACTCATCACTGTTGTCTGGGCAGTCCTGTCTGGAGTCACACACCAAAGTGAAATGCACTGTTGTCTGACCATCGTCACATCTGAACATGTCACGTTTGTCAGTCATGACGACACCATGGGGAGCAGTGTAATAGTTTTGCTTCAAGCTCGCATTCAGAAGATTGTCAGAATGTGTGTGCCTTGCTGTTCCACAGTTACTTTGTTGGTTAGAAAACAAAAATGCGTGTGACTGCTGTTTGTCCGGACAGAGAAATAAAACCTGGCGCGTGCTTGCGAAGCCAGATTGTGAGGAAGGTATGACAGCTGTTACAGTTTGAGAGGAGACACTTCTGACTGGTGCTGGTTCCTTTTCACACAGCGACATTAAACATTCAGTATTTATCTTTTTGCTAGAGACAATTGTCATGAACATAAATAAACCAGACATAATAATTTTCGAAGGATAGTATGGCGACATGAATCTAATATGGTTCATGTTATAGATCAACGTGCCATCAGACCATTTAGGACATTTGCTGTATGCGAAGGGTACAGTGTCCCAACCTGTTGTAAAACCTATACACAACTCGAATTCATAAAAGAATTTTGAAATGTGGAGAATGGCCCTGCTTTCCTTTCTTGTTTTGACTGAAGCTATTTGCCCACTCAAACTTCTGCACTTCAAAAACCACCTGGGAACACCCTCCCAATCGTCTGATACGACAAACATGAAACATTTGTTATGTGAAGCCACCAGACCCTGGCAGTCAGCACTGCTGAAGGGACAGTGTTCCGTTTCATCCTGACCGTCGTCACACTCTGTCTTCAGGTTGCAGTCCAGATGGTCTTGAAATTCAGAATAAGCAGTCACAGAACAATTGAACAAACCACGAGATATCTTTTGTGGATGCGTGTCTTCAGAATATGTAGAGAAATATAGTTTCATGTTCTGACTTAATTTAGTGACGCTAAGCTGAACGTACAGGTAGGATGTAGGAAAGACTTCAGCTTGTGGGAATCGATCAATGCCCCAGATCTGTAACTTTTGTTGATTTGTGTTTGTTGTTCGGTACTGCAGTGTTGGCTGGCCTCTCCTTCCGTAAAGATGGGGCGAGTACAACTGATGCACACTGATCATCGTCACGTGATCAGAGGGACCCTTCATCTCTGCACTGAAAACAAACTTTCTTGGAAACCAAAATGTCACCACAGTTGGTGCTATCAAGTATCCAGCATGTTTTAACGTGTGTTTCATAATAAAATTATGCTGTTTAATTTCATCAATGCTGATGTTGACTAACGGATTGTTGCTGTGACCCATAAAAACACTCCCAACTGATTGAAAAATTAGTTCTTCAAGGCTATGATACATGCAAATCACTACAAAATTGTCTATGTAATACCTTATATATGTTTTCCAGTAACCCGTATCACACCAGTACGATAAGCGTCGTAAATAAAGCTGGACATCCGTACTTCGTGAAGCTTTCACATGCATTCTGCAGAAAGTAGTGGAGTCATCACACACACCATACACCACTCCTGCGTCCTGCATGTAGTGCTCCTCACGTTGATCACAGTCTGAAGCATTGACTTGCAGCATCGTGTACTTTGTTTTGTTTTGACCCGTGAAGTATTCCATACCTGGACATATGACGCTAAGCGCGGGAGCGTTGACAGTGATGTTGTTCATTGCTCTTGGACCTGTGATGACGTCAGCGAATGCAACAGGGGGAAAAAAAGAAAAAGAAAAAGAAAAAGAAGAAGCAGCATTCCTGTTTCAGACTTTCAGTTGTTTCACCACTCTACAGAGCTCCATCATGGCCAAGAGGGGATAAAGAGCCACCAGCTCATTCAGACTTTCCGTCATACACCACCTACGTCAGTCAGCAAGACAGTCACTTAGTAAACTCACTAGCCAGCCAATACACATTTTGACAGTCGTTCAGTGTCAGTTTTGGTGTCAAGTGATTTTCGAAGCGTATTGTACCCACGCTTTCTCGGGTTGGTTATTTTATTTTATTTTATTTCTGTTCAAATCTTTTCCCTACACATACCTTTGAGAAAAACGAAATTGTGAGATAACGGTCGAAAGCAGAGAGTTCAGAACTCAAAACTCGTTTTTTTACTCAAGGATTAAGATTTTGAGCATAGCCTATTCTTCCATTCTGTCCTTGCTAAGCTACATCCATTACTTCTTCGTTCGTGGGCTGCAACTCGCACGTTCACTCCTATGTACACGAGTGGGCTTTTACGTGCTTGACCGTTTTTACCTCGCCGTGTATTTGTGTTTGTATTCCTTTTTATCACAACAGATTTCTCTGTGTGAAATTTCGGGCTGCTCTCACCAGGGAGAGCGCGTCGCTACACTACAGCGCCACCCTTTAAAAAAAAAATTCCTGCGTGCAGTTTTATTTGTTTTTCCTCTCGAAGTGGATTTGTCTACAGAATTTTGCCAGGGACAACCCTTTTGTTGCCGTGGGATCTTTTACGTGCGCTAAGTGCACCACTCAAAGTCTAGTGGAGGGGGAGAAAATATCGGCGGCTGAGCCATGATTCGAACCAGCGCGCTCAGATTCTCTCGCTTCCTAGGCGGACGCATTACCTCTAGGCCGTCACTCCACTTCAGGCAGCTATACTCCGTTTTCGGGGGTGTGCATGGTGGGTATGTTCTTGTTTTCATAACCCACCGAATGCTGATATGGAATACATGATCTTTAACGTGTGTATTTGAACTTCTGCTGCTTGCGTATACACACGAAGGGGGTTCAGGAACTAGCAGGTCTGCGCATACGTTAATCTGGGAGATCGGGAAAATCTCCAACTTTTAACCACCAGGCGCCGTTTTGAGATTCGAACCCGGGCCCCTCAGATTGAAAGTCCAACACTTTAACCACTCCGCTGTTGCGCCCGTCCTCCATGAATACATTTCCCCTTCATTTGTGTGTGCATCCATTACAAATAGTGCACATTAATGAAGGGAAAAAATATTCATATAGATGGGCATACATAATGAAGAACACACACACACACACACACACACACACACACACACACACACACACACACACACACACACACACACAAGTTTCAAGTTTTAATTATCCTTTCACTCCTATTGGAGTATGGAGGATTACTGCAAAATGATCTTTTCATGCCCAGAACAAACATTTCTAAATACACAACAATGTCACATTAAAGTTGAGAAAACACAAATGTCTTTTAACTCTAAAAGTATAACTAGGCAACATTTGCAAATCTAATCATCTTACTTACAGCTAAAATGACTTTTTTGCCTCCTTTGAGGATATTACAAAAAATAAAAACCGATTTTAGAGACAAATATTTTTTACGAATATATCTATTTCGTAACTGATCATAACTGGGACATTTCATTATAAAATGAAACTCGTCCCCAATCACGGACATGTTACAAACCTTACAAAGCCGTAACTCTCGTGGTATGCCTTTGTGTCTCCCTGTTTCTATTTCCAGCTTATGATTACAACTTCGAAATCTGAAGAAGCTGATAACGTAATTATCAGGAATTTGACATATATTTTTCTTTACCAAATCCACTTTTGAAATTTCGATAAAACAATTATTTACTTCTCGCCTCTAGAGCATGTCTCCATAGATTTTGAAAATGATCTCTCAAAGCAATGTTGACATTCTTGCAGAAAGATTCCCTCTCCAAGAAGAATTGAGTATCCCAAACACAGTCATACCCTGCTTCTATTAAAATTTGTCTGATACAACTCATCCATTTTGAAGAATAAATACCATTTCGATATAAGTCAAGTAATATCAAATATATTTTCCCAGAATATTTTCTGTTTGATATCACTAAGCTGGTCCAAAATCGAACTAATCTCATTTTCACTAACACACTAATTGGATAAATACCAGTTTCTCCATAAACAATTTGGGTCATAGTATTTCTGTTCAGTTTGAACAAGCGTTTCAAAAATTTCAATTCTAATTTTTCAAGTATCTATACATTTTCATAACCCCAGATTTCTGCACCATACAACAAAATAGGAACAATCATAGACTGGTACATATCCACAATGATATGTAATGGTAAATCTTGATTTCTGGTTGACTGAAGTAACGAAAACACACACACACACACACACACACACACACACACACACACACACACACACACACACACACAGATTGACAGATGGATAGGAAATAGAGAGAGAGAGAGAGAGAGAGAGAGAGAGAGAGAGAGAGAGAGAGAGAATATTGTCGTTACAGAACTATCACAAACATCCGAGCGTTTAAAAGGTACAGTATTGTTACTGCCTGTGAAATCTACGTATGACAACTGCAACACACTACAATAGCTACAACCAATATTACCTTGACACAGAGAGAGAGAGAGAGACAGAGAGAGACAGACAGACAGACAGACAGAGACAGTGAGACATAGAGAATGTCATCGGTACAGAGCTACTACAAACATCCGAGTGTTTACAAGGTACAGTATTGTTACTCCCTGTGAAGTCTACGGATGACAAGTGCAGCATGATGATGGAGTCTCCCGTCGGTCCGACGGATGAGTAGGCAGGCAGGCGTATCTGTGGGGGTGTGTCCTCATATGGGAGAATAGGCCGATTCTGGATGCGCAGCACTTCCCACAGGTGTTGCAAGGGAAAACGTCTCCAGAAGTTGAGCCCTGCTTCCTTCGTTCACGCTTCTCCTTTATGGTCATCGTTCTCTTGTTTTCAAACGTCTTTATGCCACTAGAGCACAGCATCCTCCAGCGAGAGCGGTCAAGGGTATCAGTTTCCCAGGAAGCGATGTCTATGTCACAGGCTTTGAGGTTTGTCTTCAAGGTGTCCTTGAAGCGCTTGCAGGGTCTTCCAAGTTCGCGGTGGCCTTCCTTCAGCTGGCCATAGAAAAGCATCTTCGGGACAACAGCTCTGTAGGTTTTGATTTTGGTGCTGAGCCTGATGCCTTTGTTGCTCCACAGCCTGTTGTTGAGTCTGCCAAAGGCGGAGCTGGCCTTGGCGATGCGCAGCGTCACTTCTGCATCAAGGGCTCCGTTGCTGCATAGGGTGCTGCCCAGGTAGCAAAACTTGTTGACTGACTTGATCTCTGTGTCATCGATCTTGATTGCAGGTGGGGGGAGGCACTGGCGTTCTGTGAGCTAGCTGGCTGGTGCATGGACTCGGTCTTGCTGAGGCTGATGGTGAGTCCAAAGCGCCGGCAGGAGGTTGAGAACCTGTCCATAATGAACTGCATGTCCTCATGGGTGTGTGCAGCAAGAGCACAGTTATCAGCAAAGAGGAACTCTCTCCAGTGCCTCAAACACCCTGGACCTGGTGTGGAGTCACCGCAAGTTGAAAAGTTTGCCATCTGTGCGAAACTGAATGTAGATGCCCCGGTCACTGTTTTGGAAGGCTTCAATCAGCATGGCAGAGAAGAGAATGGAAAACAGTGTGGGTGCCAGGACGCAGCCCTGCTTCACTCCATTTACCACAGGGAACGGATCCGACATGTCAGTATTTTCCTGTACTCTCGCCTGCATGCCATCGTGGAATGACGCAGTAAGCTGCATTTGGCTCTCTGGGCAGCTGAACTTTATGGAAGATCTTCCACAGACCACGGCCGTTCACTGTGTCGAAGGCCTTAGTCAGGTCTACAAAGACCATATGGAGCTCCTTGTTCTGCTCACGGCACTTCTCTTGCATCTGGCGTACGGCAAACACCATGTCACATGCTCCCCTGCCTCAGTGGAAGCCGCACTGTGCTACAGGGATGACTGCTGGAGACATGGTCGACCAGTCTGTTCAGTATGATGCGGGCGAAGATCTTGCCAGCAATGCAGAAGAGAGAGATTCCACGGTGGTTATCGCAGAATGTTTTGTCTCCCTTCCGTTTGTCAATGTGGACAATTGAAGCATCCTTGAAATCCTGGGGGACCTCTCCTCTCTCCCAGATAGACTGGAACAGGGCGGTCAGCTTGTCTGTCAGCACCTCGCCTCCATGCTTGTAGATGTCGGCCTGGATTCCATCCGCTCCTGTGCTTTTCCTGACGTTGTCAGCTTCAGGGCCTTCGGGTCTCGGCCTTGGTGGGAGGGGCAACTAGCGAGTCATTGACTGGTAGCTGTGGGAGGGCTGCAATTACCTCGTCAGATACGGGCGAGTCCCTGTTGAGGAGGGTGTTGAAGTGCTCTGCCCAGCGGGCAAGGATGTCTTTCTTGTCTGTCAGGAGGGTGGTCTGGTCCAAGGCTCAGACAGGGGTTGATCCTTCAACTCTCGACCCATACACAGCTCGGAGACCATCATGGAAGGTCTTCATGTCGTGAGCATCAGCAGCGGACTGAAGCTGTTCAGACTTTCTCTCCCACCAGGTGTTCTTCATCTCACGCAGCCTCTTCTGTAAGATTTGCTTGGTTTGCAAGAACTAGTTCTTTTTCCTCTGGCAGTATTTATCGGAAATGTGATCCTGATGCCGTATATGCAGTGTGTTCAGGAGCTTGGAGATTCCAGAGTTGTTCTCGTCAAACCAGTCTTTGTGGTTCCTCTGTACAAAGCCGAGTGTGTCAGCTGCTGCTGTGTACACAGCATCTCTAAAGGTGCTCCATACATCTTCTGCATCAGTCGATGCAGAAATTTCTTGTAGAGCTGCTTGGAGTTGCTGCCGCAGCACGTCCTTGGTGATAGGGAGGCAGTGGATGTTCAGCTTCCTAGGGGGTTTCTGCCTGGCTGGTTGGAGCTTGCGTGCATGTCTGATGTTCATCTTGCTGCGTACCAGGCGATGGTCCGACCAACAGACTGCTCCTCTCATGCAGCGTATAATGGAAACATCACCTCTGTCCCTCTGAAGGACAATTACATAGTCCAGCGTGTGCCATTGCTTGGAGTGGGGGTGCATCCATGTCTTCTTGTATTTGTCCGCTTGTTGGAAGAGGGTGTTGGTGATAGTCAGTCCATGCTGCGCGCAGAGTGAGAGCAAAAGCAGTCCGTTGGAGTTGCACTTGCCAGTGCCGTGCTGTCCTAGGACTTTTGGCCATGAGGAGAAGTCAACGCCAACACGGGCATTACAATCCCCAAGGATGATCAGCCTGGGTTGGTCATGGTCGGAGCATAGCAGCTGATGACTGTGGAGAAGCGATCCTTGGACAGCTTCAGACGCAGGGTCATCAGCCTATCGTTTATCCCACGTGTAAGGCTGTCAAGCTGTCGTGCAAGTTTGGTTCGTATGGCAAAGCCCACGCCTGAGGTTCTTGGGGTGCCATCTGGCTTCCCAGTGCAGTAGAAGGTGTAGGCCCCTCCAACTTCCTCCAGCTGGGTTTCACCAGCAAACCGTTTCGCTCAGGGCTGCAATGTCCAACTGTAGCGATCAAGCATTCTAGCAATGATCGCTGTGCGCCTTTCTGGTCTGTCATCTCTGTCTAAAAGGGTGCGAACAATTCAGGCACCCAGAGTCAGGGCATGACTCCTGGTTCTTTTTTTCTGTTGCTTTCGACCGCTAGTGTTGGATGTCCAAATAGATGCGGTTTCCTACAAGGTACTAGGCGAGGCAGGCTTTGTTTAGGGATCCTTTTATCTCCCCTTCCCCATGTGGGGAGAGCAGTGCTGTCCCCAAAAAGGGCTGCTCTGACAATGTGGGAGGATACGGGCGCCGCATCTGCCCCAGTCTACGGCGGACGAGCATCACCCCACAGCCGCCTGCGTGCAGAGTCGTGACTAGGAACAGCCAGCAGCATCCTCTGCCTGTCCCCGTTACCACTTCTCCATCGCCGCAGGGCTTGGGAAAGCTGGGTGTTGAAGGGCTAGCTCGTCGTTCCGACATTAGCCTGACCAGCACAGGTGCCTTTTTTTTCAGTGAAGAGGAGTTGTGCAGTCCCTTCCCCATTCTCTCGCCTACCGACGCTCACAGTACCACAGGTGCAGATACTGCCACGTGTAGGACGGCCTCGGCAGGTGCAGGTTTTTTCTTCGGAGCTCCGTCTCCCAGGGGGACTTCCAGCCAAGGATAAGAGCTCCCCCTGCCCTGGTCATCCTCTTCCACCTTTACAGCCGTTGGGAAAGGTTTCCTCCTCCGCCTGGTACGTCGTTGGGATGCTTCACAAAGTCTGTTATACTAAGATGATGATATTAGACTGAAAATAAATTAGGGAGCGGTTGAGGTGGAGGAGGTGTGGGGGGCGAGGGGGAGGGGATTGAGGAAGGAAAAGAAAGAGAGAGAACAGAATGTGGAAAAGATAGAGTACAGCACACATTGGCTGTTTACGGTTCACCTTGCCTTGTGCCGGCGAAGCAGAGATGCCAGTTTTCATTACATAAATAAATAAATGAATGAATGAA
>NC_134903.1:25912539-25950039 GCF_041734735.1 Babylonia areolata
AAGCTGTCAAATTTACATTATGGATGTACATGTTTCCAAGGAGTATAAAAAAATCAGTTATGTACTAGACGGATGTCTTAATTCCAATTAAAACTAGTCATTGTGCAAACTTAGGATGTGTTGTATTTTTCTTGTCATAACCTGAACTTAAAACGGTTAGGTATTTTAACATCCCCCAAGAAAAAAAACTTTGCTGAAAATGTGAAGAAATAGAAGATTCTTATTTTTTTTTGGATAATAATGTCCTTCCTCTCATACATAAACAGTGCCTAATTTCATACATTTTGCTTTCTCACATGTTAATGGACGAATACAGGAATTGTGGAATGGGTAGATGAGAGATGGAATAAATGATATAAAATAAATACTTTACTTTCGCTTTGAATGACTTATCACAGACATGGGTTTATGTAGTACAAGTTAACTATATATATATATATATATATATTTGTCACACGATGTTCATCACATCGCTCACTCACACAGTGATGATAGGCAGCTGACAAAGATACAACCCAGAAATAAATTTACATTAATTTAATAACCATGATGGAGTCTCCCGTCGGTCCGACGGATGAGTAGTCAGGCAGGCTTATCTGTCGGTGTGTGTCCTCATATGGGAGAAGAGGCCGATTCTGGATGCGCAGCACTTCCCACAAGTGTTGCAAGGGAAAACGTCTCCAGAAGTTGAGCCCTGCTTCCTTCGTTCACGCTTCTCCTTAATGGTCAGCGTTCTCTTGTTTTCAAACGTCTTTATGCCACTAGAGCACAGCATCCTCCAGCGGGAGCGGTCAAGAGTATCAGTTTCCCAGGAAGCGATGTCTATGTCACAGGCTTTGAGGTTTGTCTTTAAGGTGTCCTTGAAGCGCTTGCAGGGTCTTCCAAGTTCACGGTGGCCTTCCTTCAGCTGGCCATACAAAAGCATCTTCGGGATCCTGCTGCCTGTCATGCGGACAACGTGTCCTGTCCAGCGTAGCTGGCACTGGATCAGCAGGCTTTCGATGCTGGGCAGGCCGCTCCTCTCTAGGACCTGGAGGTTGGAATTTGATAACCAGAGTTAACTTATTGACTCACTCACACATTCTCTCACACCATCAATACCGTACCACTGTTCCTGTTAAACATAAACTAAAGTGTCCACCATCTGGCACAGCATTGGCAAAGCACATCTCACAAGAACAGAAAATATCCGGAACGGACGAACTAAAATCAGTCAGTGTTCTTGCTCGCTGACCCACAGAAGGGAAGCTGGTGTCACAACCCGTCTGAGGTCGCCCACGTACCCCCACCCTTTCCCAGACTAGCTAACGTCCCGACAACACAAACACAGACACACGACGACCGCCAACGAGCCGTGACAGGTGGGATGGGGAAAATGTGGAACGGGGAAAAGGGATGTGGAGGTCACAAAAGGGGTGGATGACGCAGGACGTTGAAGACACTGGAAACAGACGACATCAGAGGCGTAGGGCCGAAGACGTACCGATACGAAGAATGGAGGTAGCAGTGCACAAGCATACAAGTCTGCACAACACACCCGCCGAAATCTGAAGTACTGCAGTGAAACACGACGGATGGTCCCGTAGTGACCTGTAACCCGGAAGCGATATCAAGGGTCATAACCCGACCAATCTGGTAGAGGGCGCTGATTTTGAAGAGCCGTTGCATGAAAACAACGAGGACAAGAAGCAGACGACTGAGGAACGAATCAGAAGACCAAGAAGTACGTATCTGACCGGCAACGACATATGGTGACAGAACGTGAACGTCTGTGAGCGCCCTATCCACGCCACCGTCTGGGAAGACCTTGCCCGCGCAAGCGAGCAAGAAAGGTTTACAATAGTCTTTGGGAACGACCCTGCACTGAGTCTGGTAAGTAACGGTTGACTGTACTGTTGTGAAACGGGGTTAGCAGACGCCTTTTGACCCGGAAGCTCAACACCAAGGGGCGGTTACTCCCGCTAGCGGAAGAGGGGCGCTGCAAACAACTCACTGGTGTTTTGGTCACCCTGCAGCATCAGCAAGCCGGTGCAGTGTGCGCTTCACTTTCGAAGACTACACATCTCTGCACGAGCTCTAAGAAGACTTCCCTGTTCGACAACGACGTCCCGCCATTTTCACCTTCACTTTCACTGCGTTGACGGCCACAATCATCAATTTGATTTTTACGCCGTTTTTGTTGGGTTGCGATGAAAGAAAAACAAACTACAGAAAGCGACAGACCTATTAGTGAGGATGAAAACTTAGTCCTACTCCAAGTGGGTTCTCCGGCAGGCTACTGTCACTTCACTTTTCGCCCTTCCGAGCTAGCTGGTCCCTTGCTGATCTAAGACAGCAGGGTCCCAAAAATAAATTTAAAAACCCCCCAAAAGTATTGGGGTAAGAGACGGGGTGGGGAGGAGGAGGGGGGGGGGGTAGGGGACCTATTATCTAATTAACTACTGACTGGGGGGGCACCCTAGACTTAAAGGGGGTGGGGAGAAGGAGGGGGGGGGGGTAGGGGACCTATTATCTAATTAACTACTGACTGGGGGGCACCCTAGACTTAAAAGTGTCCAAGGTGTCTGCTGCTATAGAAGGAATATTGCCTGTATTGGGTTATACACCGGATTTGGTTGAGCTGGTGAGAATGTTTCCTTCTTTGTCTGAGTGGGGCTGGCACGATGCAGCTTTTGTCGACGATCGCCTCTCCGTCCATTATTTTTCGTAGCATGGCAAGCCTAGCTACCTTCCGTCTGTGCTGCAGAGTCGGCCATTGCAGTCTGTCGATCATCGCGGTGACACTAGATGTGTTGTGGTACCGGTTGACCACAAACCGTGCTGCTCGTCTCTGGACAGTTTCGATCTTCTTGATGTTGTCTTGGGTATGCGGGTCCCATACGGTGCACGCGTACTCCAAGATTGGTCTGACGAAAGTCTTATATGCTGTTTCTTTGAGGCGCACTGCTGGGATCTTCAGGTTTCTTCTGAGGAAGCCGAGGGTCTTATTGGCTTTTGCACAAATGGTGTTGATGTGCAGGTCCCAGCTGAGATCACTTGTGGTAGTAACGCCTAGGTATTTTGAGGTAGAGACAGTTTCTAGGATATGGTTGTGGAGGGTATAGTCGGATTTTGCAGGACAGGATGATTTTGTAACTGGGAGAATAGTACATTTTCCAGGATGGAAAGCCATGTCCAAGCTGTGCTCCCATGCTTCTAGCTTCTTGAGGTCTTCCTGAAGTAAGTTTTGATCAGTTTCGGAGGCCTTTAGACGGTAGACAGCGGTGTCATCAGCAAACATACGTGTCAGTGAGGAGAGTTCTTCTGGCAAGTCATTGATGTACGCCAAAAATAGCGCCGGCCCTAAAACAGAGCCTTGTGGGACCCCAGATTTCACGCTGACCCGGCTGGAAGCTGCGCCCTCCACTACCACTGATTGTTGCCGGTCTTTCAAGAAAGCTCCTATCCATTTGTTGATCTTTCCTTGGACGCCGTAATGTTTCAGTTTGTGAATGAGGAGGCTGTGGTTTACTTTATCGAAGGCCTTTGCAAAGTCCATAATGATGACGTCCGCCTGATTTCCTTTCTCTACAGTACCAAACAGTCAACTACCCTGCGACGGCAGCCAACTCGAATACGCCTACACTCACCAACTTCGTCTACCCACCTGACTTGACAACCCTGCCCAAGTTCGACAATAAGCAACGGTTAGTAGCCATGGGTGCTTGTCCCTTAAAAGTGCATAGCCCGACGACCGGCCATCTTAGTTGCTTAGGGCAATGGCACTTTAATGCAGAGAGAGTGTCTTAATATTAGAAGTACTGTTGTGTATGCACCTGTGTAGGACTGAAAGTGTGTCCGAAAAAAACAGTAAACACTTTACTACACAAGCATTATATGTATAGTTGAGGCAGTGCACTGCTGTTAATCTCCCCCACCGTGAAAGCCAATATTTCATAAATTTAAACAGTTGAAATTACAATCATCTCTTGAACGAACTCCTTTATTGTCTAATGATTAATAGATCTGGTCTTCTTTCACACACAGATGTAAAGGGATTACATATCATAATACCAATAGCTGTCACATCCTCTCACAATTCCACTCATAATTGATAAAATTTACTGTTAGTGTTATATCCCTTCACGTTACTCCTACCAACTCAAATATTGATAAATTCAAAACTCCGCTCATTAACAAGGAAAGAAACCAGGCAACTGGAACACTGAACAAACATGAAAAACAGGCATCATCCACTTCAAATATTTCTTCAATCTTCAAATTGGAAGGTCAGCCGTCATTACTGACTATTAATGACCTATTATTACTGACTATTATTTCACACTAAGAAATTAACAGTTTGTCAAAACAGATGATCAAACACCTCGAACAGACTGTGAATATCCCCCTGTAGCAGGAGGCCAAGGATCCTAGACTGCTGAAGCCCTTCAAGGATCCATCACCAAATAAGATGCCCCATCCAGATCAACCAGTGCTGAGCCCGCAACAGTCGGCATCGCTGACCAAACGAATGGTCCGTTTTTCGTCCAAGATTACTTTATAAAGAGCTCATTTTGAAAAAAAAAGAAAAAAAAAGAAAGAAGTAAACTACATGAATTTCACTCAGCTGGTTACCGCATGCTCTCCACCTCACTTTCTCACAAACAACTGCAACACGTTAGACGCCGGAAACAAAATCAGTCCATTGAAGGTGGTGGCCATACGCCACCAAAAACCCAGAAGGTCCTACTCTCCCTCTGCAAAAGCAGGAAAAGTGAGATCGACCGTGACAATATTCTGCATATATTTCAACTTAAAGACAACAACAACAACAACAACAACAACAACACACACACACACACACACACACACTTTTAAGCCACTTTGTCATACAAAGAAATGGTACTGAGGCTTGCACCTCACAACACACAAAACTCGGAACCGTCGAGACATCTTATAAGGTTGAGTTCCACTCGATCAGAGCTATTAGAAATTATTTATTTATTTATAATACATAAAAAAGAGAGGAAGAGAGAAAGAGACGAAGAGAATAGGACTTCTGCTCACTTGAAAGTTGCTCAACAGCGTCTGCAATAGTATCACAGAGTTTAAAAAAATTTCGGCCAGACGAAAACGAAGACGATTGTACAACTCAGCGTCGTCGTCCACTTCAAACGGGTGTTTTCGGTCTCTAAGTATGCGCTCTCGCCTAAATTGTCGTCGAAGCGTAAGCTGGAACAGTACACGAGTCGCCATCTTGGTCGCCCCCTAACACACTTAAGCCAGAGGCCAGCAGTCTTAAAGCTGTGACAAATCTGTATGATTATTTTGCGGACTGCTTGTGCAACGCGAATTTCGTGAAGTTACGAGCGTTTTAGATGTAAGCCAACAATACCGTTTTAAATTCACTCACGCAACCCACTCTTGGTGGTTTAAGAGTGGAGATTTTTCCCGTCTCCAAGGTCAACATATGTGCAGACCTTCTAGTGCCTGAAACCCCTTCGTGTATATATGCTCGCAGATCAACTACGCACGCTAAAGATCCTGTCATCCATATCAGAGTTACAGAAAACTGACTATGGCTGCCTACATGGTGGTGGTAAATAAACAAAACGTCATACAAGTGAAATGTAACACGTCTGTCTTAGTGTGTATGTATGCGTGCCTGAAATCTGATTGAATGACTCAGGAAACGATTGATGAGCGCCCAATGGCAGCCGTCAGTCGGCTTTACCCAGGTAGGCAGCCTCTTGCGCAGATGACTCTGTGTTTGTGAAGCGTTTAGAGCTTGGTCTCCGACCGAGGATAGGCGCTATATGAGTATCCGTATGAAATCAATGACGCTGTGTTTATTAAGCGCTTAGAGCTTGGTCTCCGACCGAGGATAGGCGCTATATGAGTATCCGTATGAAATCAAATATAAATAGTTGCGATCATACCAGCCAGAAAGCACCATTGTCCAACACTTATTGAAGACATCACTCTGACAGTTCACCAGAACCTGTTCTTCTTCTTCTACTTCCTCTTCTTCGTTCGTGGGCTGCAGCTTCCACGTTAGCTCACATGTACACGAGTGGGCTTTTACGTGCATGACGGTTTTTTTTTACCCCGCTATGTAGGCAGCCATACTCCGTTTTCGGGGGCAACCTGGAGGACACAGGAGGTCACTGTGGAGGGACGTTTTGTTGCCATGACACGCTTTGTCGTCGGCGACAAAAGGTGCCAGCATTACGGCCTGCGTTGTTGCCAAGACTGCCGAGCAGTACAGTCGGAGCACGTACTTTTGTCGCCCTTCAAATTTACGTGGAAGATTTGAACTTCGGTGGATTTTGATGATGATTTGAGGTCTCGGATTGTCCGCAAGAGTGGGGTGCATACGTTAAAGCCTCTGTTTTTTTGTTTTCTTTTTTTGTTTTTGTTGTTTGTTTTTTCCCAAGCAGTGGGATTGTGTGTGTGTGTGTGTGTGTGTGTGTGTGTGTGTGTGTGTGTGTGTGTCTGTGTCTGTGTGTGAGGGGGAGGGAGGAAGAAGTTGTGACCGCCTTTGTTTGTGTCTCGAGACTGTATGTTGAACTGACAACCGATAAGTTGTCAAAGCGATTTTTTTGTTTTTTGTCTTTTGTTTTTGAAAATAAGTTTCTCACTGGGCGAGGACATTGCGATTGTCTGTGTGTTTCGCCAGTTTTCAGTGATCACAATCAGTAGTATCAGTAGCTCAAGGAGGCGTCACAGCGTTCGGTCAAATCCCTATACGCTACACCACATCTGCCAAGCAGATGCCTGACCAGCAGCGTAACCCAACGCGCTTAGTCAGGCCTTGAGAGAAACCCCCCCCCAGTAAAAATACAATAAAATAAATAAAGTAAAAAGAACCAAAATTTAAAAAAAGTAAAAATAACAAAAATTTAAAAAAAGTAAAAATAACAAAAATTTAAAAAACAAAAAACAATCAAACAAAAAAAAACAAAAAAACACACACTAATAAGTCGCTACTCCTGGAGCCACTTGCATTGCTTGGTTCTAACTTTTTGACAGTTACACGTGACTAAATGCCAACGTTGACCGAACTACGCCATTGGTCAGTTCAATACTACACACAGCTAGTAGCGGGTTACGACCATACTAGGCTCTTCCGTCCGAGCAATGCAACTGCCTGCAGGCTGGGCCGACCGGAAGCTTGGCAATTTTGCGAAAGTGATTAGAGTGGTCGGCCCTGTGTCGCCACTCTGTGACAGGGTGAGTTTGAGGTCAGCCACTCTCTGTCTTCAGTGTCTCCAGTGCACTGACTGTCTGCCTGATGGGACTTATATACTTACTTGTGTACCTACTTACTTACTTGCTTACTGACTGACTGACTTACTCACTCACTTACTTACTTACTTGTTTACTTACTTGCTTACTTACTTGCTTACTTTATCTACTGACTTACTTGTTTACTTACTTACATACTTACTTACTTACTGACTTGCTTACGTACTTACTTACTCACTGACTTAAATACTTGCTCACCTACTTACTTACTCACTTTGATTTACATACTTACTCACTGACTTACTTATTTACTTACATACTTGCTTGCTTACTTACTCACCTACTTACTGACTTACACATTTACTTGCTTACTCCCTTACTTGTTTACTTACTCAGTCACTTACTCATCTACTTACTCACTAACGTCCTTACTCACTTGTTTACTTACTCACCTACTTACTTACTTACTTACTCACCTACTTACTTACTTACTCACGTTCTTACTTACTTGTTTACTTACCCACTCACTCACGTACTTGCTTACTCACCTACTTAACTTACTCACTTACTTACTTACTCACCTACTTACTCACTCACTCACTTATTCACTCTCTTACTTACTTACTTCCTTTTGCGCCCTTTGGCATCCGAGGCAGTAAGGAAGAGCTTTCGCTGCTGTCTGTTTGGTGCCAGTCTCTGAACGGTACCCCAGGTGTGCTGCAGAGCTTTCACTGCTGTCTGTTTGGTGCCAGTCTCTGAACGGTACCCCAGGTGTGCTGCACAGCCTTCACTGCTGTCTGTTTGGCGCCAGTCTCTGAACGGTACCCCAGGTGTGCTGCACAGCCTTCACTGCTGTCTGTTTGGTGCCAGTCTCTGAACGGTACCCCAGGTGTGCTGCACAGCTTTCACTGCTGTCTGTTTGGTGCCAGTCTCTGAACGGTACCCCAGGTGTGCTGCACAGCCTTCACTGCTGTCTGTTTGGTGCCAGTCTCTGAACGGTACCCCAGGTGTGCTGCAGAGCTTTCACTGCTGTCTGTTTGGTGCCAGTCTCTGAACGGTACCCCAGGTGTGCTGCACAGCTTTCACTGCTGTCTGTTTGGTGCCAGTCTCTGAACGGTACCCCAGGTGTGCTGCAGAGTCTTCAGTTCTCCTTCCACTTGTTCTGCGCCAGGTGTTCTTTGGCCTTCCTCTCTTTTGCCTAGCTTCCAGTGACCAGTGAAGGGCTGTTCGAGTGATGTGACCAGTGAAGGGCTGTCCAAGTGATGTGACCATGGTCTCTTGACCAGTGAAGGGCTGTCCGAGTGATGTGACCAGTGAAGGGCTGTCCAAGTGATGTGACCAGTGAAGGGCTGTCCGAGTGATGTGACCAGTGAAGGGCTGTCCGAGTGATGTGACCAGTGAAGGGCTGTCCGAGTGATGTGACCAGTGAAGGGCTGTCCGAGTGATGTGACCATGGTCTCTTGACCAGTGAAGGGCTGTCTGAGTGATGTGACCAGTGAAGGGCTGTCCAAGTGATGTGACCAGTGAAGGGCTGTCCGAGTGATGTGACCAGTGAAGGGCTGTCCAAGTGATGTGACCAGTGAAGGGCTGTCCGAGTGATGTGACCAGTGAAGGGCTGTCCAAGTGATGTGACCAGTGAAGGGCTGTCCGAGTGATGTGACCAGTGAAGGGCTGTCCGAGTGATGTGACCAGTGAAGGGCTGTCCAAGTGATGTGACCAGTGAAGGGCTGTCCGAGTGATGTGACCAGTGAAGGGCTGTCCGAGTGATGTGACCAGTGAAGGGCTGTCCGAGTGATGTGACCATGGTCTCTTGACCAGTGAAGGGCTGTCTGAGTGATGTGACCAGTGAAGGGCTGTCCGAGTGATGTGACCAGTGAAGGGCTGTCCAAGTGATGTGACCAGTGAAGGGCTGTCCGAGTGATGTGACCAGTGAAGGGCTGTCCGAGTGATGTGACCATGCTCTCTTGACCAGTGAAGGACTGTCTTGAGTGATGTGAACATACTCTCTTGACCAGTGAAGGACTGTCCAAGTGATGTGACCAGTGAAGGGCTGTCTGAGTGATGTGACCAGTGAAGGACTGTCCAAGTGATGTGACCAGTGAAGGGCTGTCCAAGTGATGTGACCAGTGAAGGGCTGTCCAAGTGATGTGACCAGTGAAGGGCTGTCTGAGTGATGTGACCAGTGAAGGGCTGTCCGACTTATGTGTCCAGTGAAGGGCTGTCCAAGTGATGTGACCAGTGAAGGGCTGTCCAAGTGATGTGACCAGTGAAGGGCTGTCTGAGTGATGTGACCAGTGAAGGGCTGTCCGACTTATGTGTCCAGTGAAGGGCTGTCCAAGTGATGTGACCAGTGAAGGGCTGTCCAAGTGATGTGACCATGCTCTCTTCACGTGACGTGTCCAAACCATTTCCAGTGCCTTCTCACGGTGGTGGTTGCCATATTCTCTTGATTGCACTGGGTGAGTATTTGTAGATCTGTACTGGACCAGAACGACTCTTCGGAGGTTTTTCGTGTGGAAGGTTGACAGTTCATCTTTATCGTGCTGAAAAAACAGCCAAAAAACATAGCTTTAAATATTAAAATTGGTCGTATGACGTCAGATGTGCCGTAGCGCAGTGAATGAGTCAAGTTGCTTCCGAACTGAACATACATGGTTCGGTCCCGCTGGCATGCCTTTTACCCAGGCTTATTAATGTTTAACACAGAACAAATGTTAACGATTTTTTAAAATCTCACTTTCTTCCCCATGATTCCTTTGCTGGATAAAGCGCGTATCACAAGGGAGTCTTGAAGGCCTTGCCACTCTTGATAATTTTTTGTTCGTTTGTTAGTTTCTTGTTGTTATTTTCCTTTTTTCATATAATCGGTTGAAGGCACATGTGAAGCAGGAAGGCTTTGCCTCTCTTGTCTGTGTTTGTGCCTGTTTTTGTCCTGCAATGTTCCAGTACCCCCCCAATCAGCTGGTGTCTGTGAGGTGTCGCCTCTTGTTTGGTGAGAGTCTTTGAAATGATTGTTTTATCAAATAGGTGAGAAACAGACTGACTGGCATTCTGCATTAAGAAAATCCGCTGAGGAAAGAGAAGAGTTCAACAAGATGCAAACAACTGACTGACGGACCACTGTGCCAGATTGAAAGCACTGAAGACAGGGCTTGACCGATCAGAAACATGTATTGTAGCTGTCTTCTTGAACGATAGCCACAGGCTTAAGTTAAACGTCTGTGCAACACGCTGCAGTAAGGCTTGTTGCGAGAGTTGCGAACTTTTAACACACTAAGCCCGTTTTAAGGAGACTTCACTGGCTTCCTGTCCAGGAACGAATCCATCACAAACTGCTTTCTCTTAGATTCAAATGTACGACAGGAAAATTCCCTCTGTAAATATTATGTTATTGTATTGTCTTACTCTTTTTTTTTGTCACAACAGATTTCTCTGAGTGAAATTCGGACTTCCTTCCCAGGGAGAGTGCGTCGCTACACTGAGCATCACCCTTTTTTCTGCCTGCAATTTTATTTGGTCTCCTATCGAAGTGGATTTCTTTCTACAGAATTCTGCCAGGGACAGCCCTTTTGTTAAGGTGGGTTCTTTTACGTGCGCTTAGTGCATGCTGCACTCGGGACCTCGGTTTATCGTGTCATCCGAACTACTAGCGTCCGGACCACCATTCAAGGTCTAGTGGAGGGAGAGAAAACACTTGAGATTATGGGATTCGAACCAGTGCGCTCAGATTCTCTGCCTTCCTAGACAGACGCGTTGCCTCTATGCCATCACTCTACTTGTCTTAGCTTCTTCAGTCTCACTGCCCCTCTCAGCCCCTGAGGTATGCTTCAAGGCATGTGATAGATCTCCCCACACCAACTGACATGAAATCGAAGCGATAACTGGACAATGTATGCTCCTTTCACACCTCTACAGACTGAGACTGTCCCCAACTGATGAATGCCCATGCGGCACGGGTTCACAGACACCAGAACATTTGCTACAGTTCTTCCCAACTTTCAGTGCACGGAGGAGGGGAACCTGGCCCTGTCAAACTCCAAGAGAAGCTCTGGGCACCACCTGGTGCACGGAGGAGGGGAACCTGGCCCTATCAACTCAGCTCTGGGCACCACCTGATGCACTGAGGAGGGGAACCTGGCCCTTTCAAACTCCAAGAGAAGCTCTGGGCACCACCTGATGCACTGAGGAGGGGAACCTGGCCCTGTCAAACTCCAAGAGAAGCTCTGGGCACCACCTGATGCACTGAGGAGGGGAACCTGGCCCTGTCAAACTCCAAGAGAAGCTCTGGGCACCACCTGGTGCACTGAGGAGGGGAATCTGGCCCTGTCAAACTCCAAGAGAAGCTCTGGGCACCACCTGATGCACGAAGGAGGACAGCGGACTTGGCGCTGCAGACCGGATTTGACCATCTGACAGCATGACCTGGGAAACGCAGAAGAAGAAGAAGTGATATGGTCAGCGACCCTTCAGGGCTGTGCTGCTCTTTCTCTGTGGAAATCGATCCACTAGAACGTAGCAAAAATGTCTTCTCTTCCTCTCTTCAAAAAGCTGTAAACCCAGATCGCTTCCAGTGTTAGTGATACTATTCCCTTCCTCTTCCCCATCCACACTTTCTTGATCAGTTGCCACTGTGTGTGTGTGTGTGCGTGTGCGTGTGTGTGTGTGTGTGTGCGCGCGCGCGCGCAAAATTCTTACTGTGTTTGTAAAAGATTTCCAATTCATGTTTTGTACCCTGGACGTACAACCCCAACTATTATGTATTATTCTGTAAGTCTACCCGAATTTATACTAGATAATATTCTGTAAACAGACTCCCTGTCTCTCTCTGCGTCTCTGCTTGTGTAATGACTGAAATGACTGAATGTCCACTTTGACTGAAGATTCACATTCATACCTCCTCTTCGTTTGTGTCTGAAGCCACGCACATAAAGCAACATTTCATTGTCCAGTTTCCTTCACGCGTGATTTTCTTGTCTTCTTCATGACTAGCCAGTTTTGTAGTTGGTGTTTCACATTTACATCTATCGAGTATGAATATCGAATACGATAGTTCTTTTGACGTAGTATACACACGTGAAATACATTCAAAACAGCAAAGGTGGTACTTGACATGACATCGCCATCGTCTGGCTTCTTCACCCTGACAAGAAATACAAGCGAGAATTGTACAGGCCGCATTTTGAGCAAGATATCAGTTCCAGTCAGCCAGCCATTCCTCATCAGTCTCAAAAGGCTTTCGCCTTATCGCGTGCACATTAATCTGTATCGTCATCATCATGAATCGGACGACGAAATCTCTGTCTGGAGTTCGCTGGGACTAAACAGTGACGATCCCTCTATGTTCTGTTTCAATGACACACAGTTATCTCTTTATGCTGACTGCCGGGGCTGCGTTAAACTGACCAAAACACGATGTTTCCACTTCTTCATTTCTTTTTTCGCTGAAAGTAAAGCACCGCGAAAGCTGCCCAGTGGTTTGTGGAACTGTTCAGTGGATCACTACTCCAGCTTTCAGCACCACATGGACTGTAACCTGGAGACAGAGTGTGAAGATGGACGGGATGAAACAGAACACTGTCCCTTCAGCAGTGCTGACTGCCAGGGGATGGTGGCCTTGTGTGACCGATGTTACAAATTCAAGCAAAGGCACGTGAACAAATGTGTGAGAAATACAGCAGATCACAATGAAATGGGTAATGAGTACTGCAATTTGTTTGGTGGGTCACTGGGCTTCCCTACCTGTCTGTTTGACCCATATCATGCTATTACCAATAAATCAAAGAGGTACTGGGGTGGCCTTCTGGATCTTCTGGTAGGTTTGTATTCAAACAATGTGGCCCTGCCTAATATGTATAGATACAGTGATTACACTGAAGGCAGAGCTGTTTTTCACCATTCATTTAGAAGTGAAACATTTTACTATGGAAAACATATTTCTTGTCTCCGACTTTCTCTGACAGATTTGGAAACTCGTGTCTGTCTTTATGATTTGTGTGATTATGGGATGCTTTGTGAAGTTAAACTGAACAAGAGTGCACAAGAGTCCAGTTATCCAAAGGCTATTCATTTAGCCAACACAGAGGTATTATTGTCAAAGGAACAATACTCTGTTACACAGTGCCACGATGGTCATACGACTCACAAACGTCTCTCTTGTGGTTCCAATTCCAACAATAGTAAAGCGCGCAGTCAGCAATGTGCACCCCCTTGTCATGTTTCTGATCAGCCGTCATACACGACTTTGTTGAATGACACAGATGTTCACGTCACTTTAACCCCCACATTCACGTGCAGTGACGACACTACCACTCTGTCGTATTCCCTGGTGTGTGACGTCACAGCTGACTGTGCAGATTCCAGCGATGAATCGTTCTGTCAGCATCCTCGTTGTATCAACACAGATTTCACATGCACAAATGGTCAGTGTGTCTCCTATAACAACGTGTGTGATCAGCTGTCCCATTGTCAGGATGAATCGGACGAAAGGGGGTGTTTTGATTTCAAAAGGAAACATATCATTAAGGAAAGCATACCATCTCCTGTTCTTGTCAATTTCAATGGAATTTCGCATTTCATCTCCAGTCAAATGAATTCCAGCACGGCTTGTCCAGACAGTCATTATCGTTGTTCTGGAGAAATGAATGACTGTCTGCCTGTATACACACGATGCAATGGGATGTATGACTGTCTAGAGCATGGGGATGAAGAGGGGTGTGAGGAGATGGCATGTCCAGGGTTTCTCCGGTGTCGGTTTTCCATGATATGTGTACACAGTGACCACGTGTGTGATGGCTGGCCTCACTGCCCAAAGTTTGATGATGAATTATGGTGCAATGCTATTTGTCCTGTAGGCTGCCTGTGTCAGGTTCACACCTTTCACTGTGTACAGCCTTTCCATGTAGCACTCTTCCCTCAGATCCGTTCTTTGGATGCCACAGGTTCAGGTCTGACTCTGTCTGATGTGAACAATAACTCCTATCTCATTCGTCTGGTTCTTGCTAGGTGTTCTCTGTCCCTCTTGCCTGAAATGAAGTTGATCAATTTGAATTTCCTTGACCTCAGCAGTAACAACCTGCAACATGTCAACATGACCTCGTTTCTTGGTTTAGAAAATATGCAGTCATTGTCCTTGTCTAAAAACCCTATAATATCAGTCTATGCTGATTCTTCTTTCGTTTTTAGACAAAATGCCCTTTTGATGATAGATCTGTCGCACATAACACTGACAGTGTTTGATTCCAAGGCTTTTATGCATTTTATTCGTTTACAAAAACTTAATTTAACATTTACTTCCATTCACACCATAGGTCCTGATGGTTTTCAGTACACTCCACAGCTGACTGATCTGTACATAGAACATAGTCCTGTCAAAACATTTCCATCTGACATTTTTAAGCAGCTTTCCCATCTACGCGTCATTTCATCACATAACTATAAACTGTGTTGTGATGAAATGCTCCCCAAGCACTTCGAGGTTTCATCTTGTCTTGCTCCAAAAGACGAAATTTCATCGTGTGAAGATTTACTGCAGTCATGGACATACCGTGGGTTTCTGTGGTTGATGGCCTGCCTCTCGATATCTGGAAATGTCTTCTGTTTCTGTGCACGTCTGTTTGCAAGGAGCATGACCTCTTCCAGTGGCTTCAGTGTGTTTGTCATCAACCTCACAATGGCTGACTTTCTCATGGGCATTTACATGGCCATTATAGGAGCAGCTGATGAAAAGTTCCGTGGCATATATCTCCATCATGATGACACATGGAAAAACAGTGTGACCTGTACAGTTGCTGGCGTCCTGTCTCTGTTGTCCAGTGAAGTGTCTGCTTTAATCATCTGCCTGATTACTTTAGATCGGTTTATTGTCATCTGCTTTCCGTTTAGCGCCTTGCGCTTTGGGCGAAAATCAGCAACAATGGTTTGTCTGCTGATCTGGCTGGTTGGCTGGTTTCTTGCCTTGCTGCCTGTACTTCCAGTGACATCACACTGGGAGTTCTACAGCCAGACAGGCATCTGTATTCCATTGCCAGTAACGAAAAAAGAGTTCAAAGGAAAATTGTATACTGTAGGTGTAATGATTGTTCTCAATTTTGTCCTGTTTTTATTTATCTCTTTTGGTCAGGCCTTCATTTACTGGTCTATTCAGACTAACGCTTTGAAGACGAACTCCACCAAGGTGCCCCGAGACATTACCATAGCCCAGCGTTTGTTTACGATTGCAGTAACAGATTTCCTGTGCTGGTTTCCTGTTGGACTGTGTGGGATATTTGCATTGACCGGTATTCCCATACCTGGAGAAGTAAATGTGGTTTTAGCAATCTTTGTGTTGCCTTTAAACTCAGCTGTTAATCCGTTTATATATACGTTAAATATTTTGGCCGAAAAATGGACAAAAATCAAGGAATCAAAACTTTTAGAATGGATGGAGTCTCATGCAGATCTGGTTCAGGCAATGTAGCGGCAAGACGTTCGAATTCAATCACAACCGTAAAAAAAATCTTTTTGTCTGTTGAGATGGTCCCCAGATTTAACCTCGATGCACAGAAGTGCATGGATTGACTCTCCATCCCCCCCTCTCTTTCTTTTCTCTCTCTCTCTCTCTCTCTCTCTCTCTCTCCGATCTAACATACATATACACCTGATGAATCTTTCAAACGTGACACCTCTTTATCCCAAAATGTACTGATTATGTTTCAATATCATGAATCTCTCTCTCTCTCTCTCTCTCTTTATATGCACACACACACACACACACACACACACACACACACACACACACACACACACACTTAGATACATACATACACATGTATCTTTCTTCATTCTAACGTCTTTTCACTTTGATATGATATTAGACGTGTCATATGATTGTGTTTGTGTACAGAAGATGCGAATGTGGTGGGGATGGTACTTAAAGGGGGACCTGCAGAGTTATGATAAACTAGAACAACTGAAGCATCAATTCCTGAATATCTGTGAAACAGCAATTAACAACGTAAACGAAAATAAAAACAGAATTGAATATCGGAGGGTCGCGTCATAGAAACACTCCTGTTGGACTATGTAACAGGGATTCAGCAATTTCGAACAACAGTACTTGGTTGAACAATATTTCTTTCATGTTTTGTTCGGAAAATTGTCTGACCTTGCATGACTTTGGAAGTAACCTTATAATCCTTTGACATTGAAACAGTGTATGGTTTCGTGTGGTCTGTTGACCACACACACACACACACACATACATATATATGGGACCTACAACCATTAACGGTATACCAATTTCAGTACACACTTTTCCGTTTTCGAAACAAAAGAATACAGGGGAAGATTGTGGACCTGAGGTGCAGGCCTACTTTCGTCAGGTTTTGGTAAGGTTTTTTT
Source organism: Babylonia areolata (assembly GCF_041734735.1). NCBI lineage: Eukaryota > Metazoa > Mollusca > Gastropoda > Neogastropoda > Buccinidae > Babylonia > Babylonia areolata. The sequence goes on from NC_134903.1 coordinate 25,929,145, forward strand.
TTTTTTTTTTTTAAATGAGAACCTTATGTGCATGGGCGTCCCCATGGCGGTTTTACTGGGTCGCGGAAAGGCCAAAATTTCGTTGTGGAAATTGCTGTTCCGACGAAAGGATTTTGAATAATTTCGGTGAGTATTTTTGAAAGTTTACACCCGTAAGGGGGAGGTCGATTTCGTGACTTTGCTCCTGCTGCTAAAGCTTTCGCTTCCGACTGCCGGACATGATGAGGTCAGGGAGCTGCGAAACTCGGTTTTCATTTTCTTCGGTGGTGAGGCATTACTCTCGCACGTTTTATAGAATAGTATATACATTTTCGTTTGTTTGCTTGTTGTTGTATTTTTATCTTTTCTTTTTTTCTTCTTTTTTTCTGTCCTTTTAATGTTTTTTTCCGTATCTCGGTTGGTTGGGATATACATAGTTCTGCTGAATATCACTAAAAGAAATGTTCTTCAGCACGTGATATATATATATATATATATATATATATATATGTGTGTGTGTGTGTGTGTGTGTGTGTGTGTGTGTGCATATATATATATATATATATATATATATATATGGGTGTTTATTCTGGTACAGCGTCGGGTGTGGCTGGCCAGTCCGACGCGGTAATGACAGTCCCTGTGGCAGAGGGCACAGATGAAGTCTGACGCTGGTCTGTCTGCCTGGGCTGCAGCCTTTCTTCTCATTCTCTTTTCCTCGTGCTGCTGAGCGAGTGTCTCTTCGAACTTGGAAAGACCTTTCTGCACAGTCTGTCTCCAGGCTGACCGTTCGAGGGCTGTTGCTTCCCAGTTGTTCTGGTTGATGTTCAAGGCTTTTAGGTCCCTCTTGCACACGTCCTTGAATCGCAGCTGTGGTCTGCCTGTGGGACGTTTTCCCTGCACAAGTTCTCCGTAGAGGAGGTCGTTAGGGATCTGTCCGTCGTCCATGCGCACGACATGGCCGAGCCAGCGCATACATCTCTATTTCAGCAGCGTGTACATGCTGGTGCATCCAGCTCTTTCCAGGACAGTGTTGTTTGGGACCTTGTCCTGCCAGGTGATGTTCAGAGTGCGTCGGAGGCTACGCATGTGAAAAGCATTGAGCTTTCGCTCTTGTCGGGCACGCAAAGTCCAGGACTCGCTGCCATACAGGAGGGTGCTCACGACGCAGGCTCTGTAGATCTCGATCTTTGTGTGCTCAGTCAGCTTGCTGTTGTTCCATGCTTTCTTTGTCAGTCTGGTCATGGTGGTAGCTGCCTTGCCGATGCGCCTATTGAGCTCTGCGTCAAGTGAGAGGGTGTCTGAGATAGTTGAGCCCAGATAAACGAAGTCGTGGACGACATCCAGTTCATGGTCATTGATGCTGATGGCTGGGGGAGAGTCAACATCTTGTCCCATGACCTGTGTTTTCTTCAAGCTAATGGTAAGCCCGAAGTCTAGGCAGGCATCGCTGAAGCAAGTCATGACTGCTGTAGGTCCTCGGCTGAGTGGGCGGTTACTGCTGCGTCGTCTGCAAAGAGGAAGTCACGCAGGCACCTCAGCTGGACGTTAGTCGTGGCTCTTAGTCTGGAGAGGTTGAAGAGTTTTCCATCTGTCCTGGTTCAGAGGTAGATACCTTCAGCTGCAGGACCAAATGCGTGTTTCAGCATCACAGCAAAGAAGATTCCAAACAGGGTGGGAGCCAGGACGCAGCCCTGTTTCACTCCGTATGTTGAAGGCAGCTGATGTTGAGCCGTCAAAGACAACGGTGCCTTTCATGTCTTCATGGAAGGATCTGATGATGCTGAGAAGTTTGGGTGGACATCCGATCTTGGGAAGGATCTTGAAGAGGCCATCCCTACTGATCAGATCGAAAGCCTTTGTGAGGTCTATGAAGGCAACGAAGAGTGGCTGCCTTTGCTCCCTACATTTCTCCTGAAGTTGTTTGAGGGAGAAGATCATGTCTATAGTGGATCTGTTGGCACGGAAACCGCACTGCGATTCAGGGTAGACTTGCTCTGCAAGTACTTGGAGCCTCTTCAGTACTACTCGTGCAAAGACTTTCCCAACGATGCTGAGGAGGGATATGCCGCGATAATTATTGCAATCGCTTCTGTCACCTTTGTTTTTGTACAGTGTGACGACGTTAGCATCCCTCATGTCTTGTGGTACTTCGCCTTCACTCCAACAGAGGCAGAGGATTTCATGCAACTCGGTGATGAGTGTCTCTTTGCAGCACTTCAGTACTTCGGCGGGATTACCGTCTTTCCCTGGTGCCTTGGCAGAGACAAGAGAGTCCAGGGCTTCGCTAAGTTCATCTATAGTTGGTTCTCTGTCAAGCTCTTCCAGCTCTGGTAGGCACTCTATGGCATTCAGGGCATCTTCTGTGTCAGGAATTCTCTTTATAGCAGCACTGAGGTCGTCATAAAACTTGTCTTTTGCTTCTGCTGTGGATGCTAAAGTTGGTGTGTAGGCACTGATTAGACTGACTGGTCCTGAGGATGTTTGGTTTCACGAATGGCGACGATGTCCATCTGCAGTCTGCTCAGTTCTCTGTCGATGACGGCTGTCTTGCGAGCATCATTTACTTCCTGCAGATCGTCAGAAAAGCCTGGTGTCATTGCCCTTACGTTCCACGTGCCCAATTTCAGGGCGGGAGTTTTCATTTTTCTGTTGTCTGGTGCACAGTTGTCGATCAGCTTGTCGGTTTTCACCCTAAACCCCACGCTCCCAGTGAGGCTAACGGACCGTGGAGGCTAATGGACCGTGGAGGCTAACGGACCGTGGCGGGGCAGCACCTTACTGGCTGGGGACTGCCCAGCTTAAGGCGGGCGGTAGCTGCCCAGTGAGATGCGATGAACTCTCCCACCGTCGGAAGCAGCCCCTGGCGTCTGACTCTACGCCAATTGAGTATGCAGACTTATAACCGGTAGACTGCTACTTCCCGTGTTTTGTCGACGCTGCAAAGCGAAGCTGGAGTGACCTCTCCAGCCATCGTTCCATTGGTTTGCTGTTGTTGTTTTTGACTCACTTGTGTAAACAAAATCAGTCTCTGTTTTCACCCGGTGTTCGGTTGTCTGTGTGTGTGTGTGTGTGTGTGTGTGTGGGTGTGTGGTAAACTTTAACATTGACATTTTCTCTGCAAATACTTTGTCAGTTGACACCAAATTAGGCATAAAAATAGGAAAAATTCAGTTTTTTCCAGTCATCTTGTTTAAAACAATATTGCACCTCTGGGATGGGCACACACACACACACACACAAAAAAAAAAATGAAGCCTAATTATATGCAAAATGCATTTACTGTTATATTTATATTTTTGTATTCTCTAAACTTGGCACTTTGATCTGATATTCTAACCCAACAACAAGAGCAGTCATTATTATCATTTTTTGTTCAAACAGGAACTTCTTTTGCTAAGCATGGAAGTTTTATTTATTTTTTGCAAACGTTTTGGTGCAGATAGTAAAAAAAAAAAGGAAATTACTCTGTAATTAATGCTAGGGGACTTAATTTGCTTTAAACTGATCTTTCTCATCTTATTTATTACATTTTGAAATTATACTCAATACATAAAAAGCTTGGATTTTTTAAAAAGTGTATCACAAGTGAGTCTGGAAGACCTTGCCTCTCTTGTTTTTGTTTTCTTTTGATACAAAGAGGTTCGGAATCAAGGGCTCACGGTTTGTGGGTGGTGTTACTTTATTCACGGAGGAAGTGGAAACAAACAAATATATAAACCAAAAGACCACACACAACAACAACAACAACAACAAAAACAAACAAACAAAAAACAAACAAACAAACAACAACAAAAAACCAGCATTGGAGCCAATTTGTTATAAAGTATTGTATTATATTACCCTTTTTTGTCACAACAGATTTCTTTGTGTGAAATTCGGGCTGCTCTTTCCAGGAAGAGCGCGTCGCTACATTGAGAGCGCCACCCATGTTTTTTGGGAGAGGTAGGGGAGGTGGAGTATTTTTTTCTGTCTCCAATTTTATTTGTTTTGTTATCGAAGTGGATTTTTCGACAGAATTTTGTTAGGGACAACCCTTTAGTTACCGTGGGTTCCTTTATGTGCGGTAGGTGCATGCTGCGCACGGGACTTCGGTTCATCGTCTCATCCGAATAACTAGCGTCTAGACCACCACTCACGGTCTAGTGGAGGAGGAGAAGATACTAGGCCATCACCCAGAGGTAAAGCATCTGCCTGGGAAGCGAGAGAATCTGAGTACACTGGTTCGAATCCCACAGAAACGGAAAACGCGGGAGATGGGAAGTGTGAAAAGGGAGGAGTTACCTGTGCTTACTTTACACACACACACACACACACACACACACACACACACACACACACACGTTTTAGTCTCATTCCCTTTCCCACACAAGGTCACTTTATTTGACAGTCAGTATCAGTATCAGTATCAGTAGCTCAAGGAGGCGTCACTGCGTTCGGACAAATCCATATACGCTACACCACATCTGCCAAGCAGATGCCTGACCAGCAGCGTAACCCAACGCGCTTAGTCAGGCCTTGAGAAAAAGAAAAAAAAGAAGAAAAAAAGTATATATATATATATATATATATATATATATATATATATGTATATATATATATATATATATATATATATATATATATATATATATAGAGAGAGAGAGAGAGAGAGAGAGAGAGAAGCGTACATACATAAATAAATAAATAATAATTATGATGGAAAAAAAAAAATCAGTTGTCTTTCCTTTCTGGAACAATGGGTTGTCTTTCCATTCCGGAAACAGCTGGTTATTTGGCTGCAGTGGGTCTCACGTTAAGCTGACTGCAATACAAGTATAGAACAGAATACAATAGAATAGAACAGAATATGCGTTTATTCCCAAGTGTACCAGGGCCAGAAGGAATATTGAGGGAGGGGGAGGGGCACGGTAGTATGAATTAAGATTTTTTAAAATTGTACAACAACGAATAGATTATAGACATGGTGTGATCTTTGGAGTCTTTGTTCTTGCAAAACGCCCATTCCGGGTTTAGCCATCTGAATACCACACAGATAAATTGGTTAGAAAACATCAGCTATGATGCAATACAATTTATCAGTGATACATTATTTAGAAGAAGGTCAAGGGTTGGATTTGTGATCCAGTGTTCACCAGTGTTCAGGGTTCGAGACCCCTTTTCAGCATACTCTGATTTTCGCTCAACACAGGTGTGAATGGCTAGGTATACCTGACTCCAGCCAAAGGAGAGGAATAGGCTCCACCTACCTACCTGTGTCGAGCCCTACACATTGTGAATTCACCGCCCCGATGACCATAAAAGGCTATGGGACCTGTGACTTCAACACCATTTATTTACAGCTGGCACAACAGCAACGTGAGATCTGTTTTATCAATGGTTTCTCCATTGCGATGGGAAATCATTTACAGCTTATTCTTTTGTGAAGGACAATGACCCTCAAACTGGGAGGCAAAATTGCAATGGCTCTCAGTCTTAGTGCTGCAGCCTTGGGGGCTAGTTGGCCTTTGGGAACTATCCCAACACCGACTGTCCTAAAATTCATTTGGCCAAGAGAGTGGCGATGTAACTTGGAGCAGGACACTCTCCACTATAATCAAACTCTAGCCCAGATAGTGAGGACATCAGTTACCTCCTCTGCTGTTCTGATGGTCACAGTCGGACACGACTGACTATCATACATTTATGGAAGAGACTACTGACGTATTTCTTATGATGCAGACAAGGACAACAATTTCTTTGATCATGACAGTGATAATGAACTCGCTAATAGTTTTGTTCTGACACAAAATATTTTGTTCATTCTGGAAAACATCTGTGACGACAAATACAGCGAATACAATGAGTACAAGGGCGATGTTGGTGGTGGTGGCGGTGATGATGATGAGACGACGACTATGATAATGATATCAATGATTACGACGACGACGACGCCGAGAAAGATGACGAAAATAACAACTCACTGGCAGCATGTACAATAGAATGAAGTTCAACAACCTGCAGGCTGACGACCTGAAGGTCAGGTTCAAGGCTGTAGTTTTAGTTTGAAGAGGGTGGTTCAACGGCGACACGGCACAATCGGTTTCAGCGTTGGGCGTTCTGATCCACTGGTCAGGGTTCGATCCTCCCTCTTTCCACCTGGTGTTGTGTCCTTGGGAAAGGCACTTTGCTCCCATTTTTCTCACTCCACCCAGCTGTCAGTGGCTACCTGACCAAGATTCGGGATGGTTAAAATGGCGGAAGGAGAAGACTGGGCCCCGCCTTCCTATGCCAAACCCTGGACACAGCGGATATCAATTCACTGCCTTCCTATGCCAAGCCCTGGACACAGCGGATATCAATTCACTGCCTTCCTATGCCAAGCCCTAGACACAGCGGATATCAATTCACTGCCTTCCTATGCCAAGCCCTAGACACAGCGGATATCAATTCACTGCCTTCCTATGCCAAGCCCTAGACACAGTGGATATCAATTCACTGCCTTCCTATGCCAAGCCCTGGACACAGCGGATATCAATTCACTGCCTTCCTATGCCCAGCCCTGGACACAGCGGATATCAATTCACTGCCTTCCTATGCCAAGCCCTAGACACAGCGGATATCAATTCACTGCCTTCCTATGCCAAACCCTGGACACAGCGGATATCAATTCACTGCCTTCCTATGCCCAGCCCTGGACACAGCGGATATCAATTCACTGCCTTCCTATGCCAAGCCCTAGACACAGCGGATATCAATTCACTGCCTTCCTATGCCAAGCCCTAGACACAGCGGATATCAATTCACTGCCTTCCTATGCCAAACCCTGGACACAGCGGATATCAATTCACTGCCTTCCTATGCCCAGCCCTGGACACAGCGGATATCAATTCACTGCCTTCCTATGCCAAGCCCTAGACACAGCGGATATCAATTCACTGCCTTCCTATGCCAAACCCTGGACACAGCGGATATCAATTCACTGCCTTCCTATGCCAAACCCTGGACACAGCGGATATCAATTCACTGCCTTCCTATGCCAAACCCTGGACACAGCGGATATCAATTCACTGCCTTCCTATGCCAAGCCCTGGACACAGCGGATATCAATTCACTGCCTTCCTATGCCAAGCCCTGGACACAGCGGATATCAATTCACTGCCTTCCTATGCCAAGCCCTGGACACAGTGGATATCAATTCACTGCCTTCCTATGCCAAGCCCTGGACACAGTGGATATCAATTCACTGCCTTCCTATGCCAAGCCCTAGACACAGTGGATATCAATTCACTGCCTTCCTATGCCAAGCCCTGGACACAGCGGATATGAATTCCCTGCCTTGCTATACCAAGCCCTAGACACAGCGGATATCAATTCACTGCCTTCCTATGCCAAGCCCTAGACACAGCGGATATCAATTCACTGCCTTCCTTTGCCCAGCCCTGGACACAGCGGATATCAATTCACTGCCTTCCTATGCCAAGCCCTAGACACAGCGGATATCAATTCACTGCCTTCCTATGCCCAGCCCTGGACACAGCGGATATCAATTCACTGCCTTCTTATGCCCAGCCCTAGACACAGCGGATATCAATTCACTGCCTTCCTTTGCCCAGCCCTGGACACAGCCAATATCAATTCACTGCCTTCCTATGCCAAGCCCTAGACACAGCGGATATCAATTCACTGCCTTCCTATGCCAAGCCCTAGACACAGTGGATATGAATTCCCTGCCTTCCTATGCCCAGCCCTGGAAACAGCGGATATCAATTCACTGCCTTCTTATGCGAAGCACTAAACACAACGGATATCAGTTCACTGCCTTCCTATGCCCAGCCCTGGAAACAGCGGATATCAATTCACTGCCTTCCTATGCCAAACCCCTGGACACAGCAGATATCAATTCACTGCCTTCTTATGCGAAACCCTAAACACAGCGGATATCAATTCACTGCCTTCCTATGCCCAGCCCTAGACACAGCGGATATCAATTCACTGCCTTCCTATGCCCAACCCTGGACACAGCGGATATGAATTCACTGCCTTCCTGTGCCCAATCCTGGACACAGCGGATATCAATTCACTGCCTTCCTATGTCCAGCCCTGGACACAGTGGATATGAATTCACTGCCTTCCTATGCCCAGCCCTAGACACAGTGGATATGAATTCACTGCCTTCTTATGCCCAGCCCTGGACACAGTGGACATGAATTCACTGCCCCAATGGTGTGGAAGACTCTGGGACATTTAATCTTTAACCTTTTCTTCTTCTTCTTCGTTCATGGGCTGCAGCTCCCACGTTCACTCGTATGTACAGAAATTGGGATTTTACGTGTATGACCATTTTTACTCTGCCATGTAGGCGGCCATACTCCGTTTTCGGGGGTCTTTAACCTTTTAAATGTGGTTCGAGAGGTTGAGTCCGGCCGACACGGAAAGGCAGTAATATCCTCATCGTGTCCAGCAAGCATGATGGTTGATGATGATGACGACGACTGTGATGATGAAGATGATGACGATGACTGTGGGGAGGAAGGATAGTGACAGACTGAGGACAACGAGGAAAACGACATGACATAGACAGGCAGTCAGTTATAATCATATCCAGGCTCTGGACTGATGTTGAGGACAGCTTCGTCATAGACAACAGACATCACACACACACACACACTCTCTCCACTCTCTCTCTCTCTCTCTCTCTCTCTCTCTCACACACACGTTTTTTTCTCTCTCTGTCTCTCTCTCTCTCTCTCACACACACACACACACACACACACACACACACACACACACACACGTGTCACTCACTGGGCACACTCATCACGACACAGTCTATCAGTGATGTCCTCATCGTGTCCAGCAGCCAGATCAAAGAGGGCGTCACACTTGGTCTGACAGTTGTCCACTGAGATGTCCTGGTTGTTGCTGATGATCAGCCTCACCTCCTGGAGGATCAGGTGGTCTGGTGGAACACGGCAACGAAAGGGAGAGGTACATAGGGGGAATGTGTAACACTGGGGAGGGTGTGCAGACCCACTGTCGTCAGATTTTTGTCTGGTCTCCCCGGTTATTTTTAGCTAGAACCACGTGCACATGTGCATCTCCATTTCCTTTTTTTCCAGGTCACCGAAAGGCTGAAATTTCGTCGTGGAAATGGCTGTTTTGACAAGACGATTTTGAACATTTTCGGTGACATTTTTTGCAAGTGTACAAGGTATATTTGGTTTTATAATTACACCCATTACTTGCTTTAGTCTTCTATGTTTACTTTGAGCGTGGTTCTTGTCATGTATCTGCCATTACGAATTCGAACTGATCTATGTATAAACTCTGCCGAAAAGTTGTCCAGACAAAAGCAGTGCAAACTCAAGAAGTCAGTTACAGTGGTGTGCTGCCCGTGTTGTCATAGGACGGAAAGTCCGCTACGAAAGCGGGTTGCACAGCGTCCCTATTTCTGCATAGTGTTTGTCAGGCTTATGTTTATTTAGACACATGTGCGAGTATGCTACAGTGACGTAGGGGTCCCCAATAGTTGTTGTCCTTGAAGAGTTCAGATACCCCCCCCCCTTCCCACACACACCTCTCTAATTGTTGTCTTTAAAGGGATATTTACACACTCCCCCGCCTCCTCCCTCACCTATGCCATAAACACCTCCAACTCAATTTGGTACTTGAAGGGTTTGAATAGATAAGCAGCCACAATCACACCCAACCCCAACTTTTCGTAGCACATCTTTGCATAGTCATCTTTGGAAATTCTGGAAGAGTTGTTTACCTACACTTCTCCTCTGATACCTTTTTTGTTCAATAATAATTAGATCATCATGTGGGGGCACGATCTCTTTTTTTTAATATATCCATGTAAATTTACGTTTTACAACACTGCTACTGTGTCAGTGTTTGTTCGCCTGACAATTATGACGATGATGGTGATTCCGTCCTATGATGACATGGGCAACCCACCACCGTGATTGACTTGTCTGAGTAGCAGTAGTCGTTGTTGTAGTAGGCTGGCGGGGACCCTACATCAGCGGTCGAAACAAGAAGAAAGAAAAGAAAAAAACAAGGATCGTTCCTCTCACCATTGGTGCTTGGAACATAAGGACTCTCCTGGACAGAGATAACGCGGACAGACCCCAAAGGAGAACGGCACTAGTTGCATCCGAACTCGCCAGATACAACATTGACATCGCAGCCTTGAGTGAGACTCGGCTTGCAGGTGAAGGCGAGCTCTGTGAACGGGGATCTGGTTACACCTTCTTCTGGAGTGGACGAGGAAGCGAAGAGCGACGTGAGGCTGGCGTTGGTTTTGCAGTAAAAACAGCACTTGTCAGCAAGCTAGCTGGAATCCCAAAGGGAGTCAACGATAGGCTTATGACCATGAAACTCCCACTGGCATCTGGCCAGAAGCACCTCACCATTGTCAGTGCCTACGCCCCAACCATGACCAACCTGGATGAAGTGAAGGCGAAGTTCTACGAGGACCTTCACTCTGTCATTGCTGCTATCCCTAAAGCAGACAAGCTCATCATTCTTGGGGACTTCAATGCTAGAGTTGGCTCTGACTACATCTCCTGGGATGGAGTGATTGGAAAGCACGGTGTGGGCCACTGCAACTCAAATGGATTGCTTTTGCTTCAGACCTGTGCAGAGCACGAACTGCTGATAACCAACACAGTTTTCTGCCTCCCTACCCGTAACAGGACGTCATGGATGCACCCTCGCTCAAAGCATTGGCATCTCATCGATTATGTCATTGTCAGGAAAAGGGATAGGCAAGATGTACGTGTAACAAAGACCATGTGCGGCGCCGAGTGTTGGACAGACCATCGCCTTGTAGTCTCGAAGCTGAACATTCGAATCCAGCCCAAGAGACGCCCCCAAGGCCAGAAGGCTCCAAAACGGCTCAACATCGCTAAGTTGAAAAACATCACCATCAAACAGTCCTTTGTGGAGCTGCTGGAAGATCGTCTGGAATCCGCCTCTCTGGACAACCAGAATGTGGAGTCTGACTGGAGGACCCTGCGTGAGCTGATCTATAGTACAGCTTCAGAGACCCTGGGACCCATGTCCAGAAAGCACAAAGACTGGTTTGATGAAAACTGTGATGAAATCAAGCAGCTTCTGGATGAGAAACGCCGTCTGCATCAACCCTACCTGAGCAACCCAAAGTCCACATCAAAAAAGGATGTGTACGATGCCATCCGCAGGACTGTTCAGCAAAAGTTATGCCAGATGCAGGATAAGTGGCTGAGTGACAAAGCTGATGAGATCCAGGGATATGCTGACAGGCACGATATGAAGAGGTTCTATGATGCCTTAAAAGAAGTCTACGGCCCCACATCCTCAGGATCATCCCCCCTCCTCAGTGCAGATGGGAATACCTTGATCACCGAGGAGGAGAAAATTCTCGAACGCTGGGCTGAGCACTTCAACAGTGTCTTAAATCGCCCTTCCTCCATAAATGATGAAGCCATAGACCGTCTCCCACAAGTCCCCATCAACGAAGCACTGGACGATCCGCCAACACCTCTTGAGACCCAGAAAGCAATTCGTCTGCTATCCAGTGGCAAAGCACCTGGCTCAGACTCCATACCAGCAGAGGTCTACAAGGATGGAGGCACTGTGCTGACTGAGAAGCTCCATCAGCTGTACTCACTCATGTGGAAAGAAGAGACGATCCCCCAGGATTTCAAAGATGCATCTATCATTCACTTGTATAAGCGAAAGGGGAACCGGCAAGCCTGTGATAACCATCGGGGCATTTCCTTGCTCTCCATCGCAGGCAAGATACTTGCCAGGATCCTACTAAACCGCCTCACAGCACACCTTGACCAAGGTCATTTGCCTGAGAGCCAATGTGGATTCCGGAAAGAGCGCGGAACCACCGACATGGTGTTTGCTGCAAGGCAGCTGCAAGAGAAATGTCAGGAGCAAAATGCTGATCTGTTCTCCACCTATGTCGACCTCACTAAGGCCTTAGACACCGTGAGTAGAGAGGGACTGTGGAAGATCATGGCCAAGTACGGATGCCCTCGGAAATTTATTTCCTTGGTCAGCCAATTCCATGAAGGCATGCAGGCTCGAGTCCAGGACAAAGGCGAAACATCTGCTCCTTTTGCTGTCACAAATGGTGTCAAGCAAGGCTGCGTCCTGGCTCCAACGCTGTTCAGCCTCATGTTCTCTGCAATGCTTACTGATGCCTTCAGAGATGGCGATGTTGGAATTGGCCTAAAGTACCGAACAGATGGTAAGTTGTTTAACCTCAGAAGGCTTCAAGCAAAAACGAAGGTCATGACAGACATCATCAGAGACTTTTTGTTTGCTGATGATTGTGCCCTCAACGCTGGATCTGAAGCTGACATGCAACTCAGCGTTGACAAGTTTGCCACTGCCAGCAGGAACTTCGGCCTTACCATCAGCACGAGGAAAACTGAAGTTCTCCATCAGCCAGCCCCAGGGAAACCCTACGTTGAGCCCAACATCACAGTCAACGGTCAGAGACTCAGTGCGGTGGAGCGGTTCACATACCTTGGCAGCACACTGTCACGAAATGCGACCATCGACGATGAAGTGAACGTCAGGATTGCAAGAGCAAGCGCAACTTTTGGTAGACTCAGTGCAAATGTCTGGAACAGAAGAGGCATTAGTCTTGAGACCAAGCTAAAGGTCTACAGAGCAGTAGTTCTCCCCACACTACTGTACGCCTGCGAAACTTGGACAGTGTACCAACGACATGCCAAGAAGCTGAACCACTTCCACACAACATGCCTCAGGAAGCTACTGAACATCAAGTGGCAAGACAAGACCCCTGACACAGAGGTGCTCGCAAAAGCCACCCTTCCCAGCATCTTCACCATCCTGATGCAGTCCCAGCTTCGCTGGGCTGGACACGTGGCGCGCATGCCAGACCATCGGCTGCCCAAAAGGCTCTTCTATGGCGAGCTGCAACAAGGGAAGAGATCACACGGAGGTCAGAAGAAGCGCTTCAGAGATACTCTGAAAGTCTCTCTGAAAGCGTTTGATATCAACCCGGACTCCTGGGAGGAATCTGCAGTGGACCGTGACAAATGGCGTGCTGCTGTGCACAAAGGCGCCAGGTTGTGCGAGGCCAACAGGACTGCTGCAGCTGTTCAGAAGAGGCAGGCCAGAAAGTCACGGGCAAACAAGCTCCCTGACAATGGTATGCCTGTCTTTGTCTGCCCCAACTGTCAGCGAACATTTCGTGCGCAGATTGGACTATTCAGCCATCTGCGCATTCACAGATAGATTCATGAGCATCCTCCCCCCCAACCCACCACCACCCTCCCCCATCCCCCAGCTGGATGACAACGATGGTCATCATCGATCTTGATGGACACACACACACACACACACACAGGAGTAGTAGTACTAGTAGCAGCAGCAGTAGTAGTAGTCTTCCTTGTTTTTCATTTCCCCACCTGGTTTAGAGTTATGCATACGTGTGACTAACTGGTGTGAAAGCGCTTTGATTTATTAGAAGCAGTAGTAGTAGCAGTAGAAGCAGTAGTAGCAGCAGTAGCAGTAGCAGCAGTAGCAGTAGCAGTAGCAGTAGCATGCTTACGCAGAGGATTGTCGTGGTCAAAGTGTGGGCGATGCTGGGCAGCTGCCAAGGCAACCAGGGCGAGAAGGATGACGTATTTCATGATGACGTCTGCAACAATTGAAAACACGTCATACACCTACTTTTCATTCATCCTCTCACAAGTAGGCTCATGGCTTTGTACGGTCTAAAGCCATCATGTGAGACAATGAACTGTTGCTCGCAGTTTGGTATTGTGATTATTGCTGTACACTGCTCTTAAGTAAGAGTCAATCAATCAATCAATCACTAAAATGTTTTAAACACACAATGCAACCTACATAAATTCAGGTTATTCATGAGAGAGGCAAAAAATTAAAAACACACGAGAAAAGAAAAAAAAAGCAATCACAGTGGGAGCCAAGGTGAAGAACCACTGACATAAGCCATGGGGGTGAAGGGGATGGGAGGGAGGAGGGTGTGAGAGGAGGGAGGGACATTGCACAGTCACCATCACAGTAAATCTATTTTATCACAGTGTGATAGGAACACTTAAAAACACGAAAGTTCCACATGCAAATATATCAGTTAAAAGGTTAAATTCGAAACTAAACTTGCTTTCAACTCATCCGAAATGTGGGGAAGATAAGAGCGGGTAAGAATAGAAAACGTTCACACACACACACACACACACACACACGTTCGCACGCACTCAGGGCAACAATGCAAGTATGAAAAAAAACAAAAGAGCAGTTATGAAAAAAACTATTTCATTTAAAAGAATTACTCAGTGAATCAATCGATTTTGCAGTCATCGAACTGCAAACACACAGTAATGTCTCAACCCCCCACCTCCATTACCGTGAGCCCTCTCCTCTTCCCGAACTAACTGAATTCACAGTGAACGGGTGGAAACTAATACATGACTGAACAGGTCGGTAGTGCATTTGGACACAACCGTTAAATGTTTAAAATGATGTCTTATAGTTTTTCGATAAAAGCACACTTGCATTATTCTACTCACTAATGATTACAGATTTAAATCGCATCTCATATGTATTAGATCCAGTGAATAATGATGGCTTAGTCATTATTGTATCATTATGAGAGACACAGACACACAGAGAGAGACTGAGAAGCCACAGAAGAGTGCAAAAGTACGTGAACGTGTGGTGTGTTAATTGAAGTGACGTGACATATTTACTATCACCAGTGTGTGTGTGTGTGTGTGTGTGTGTGTGAGGGGGGGCAGGGGGACACTTTTGACACTTTGACTCTTTACTGTCATTAGCTTAACAGCCCATGTGACAGGGGGGGAAGTTACAGTGTCGTTTTATCCAATCATTTGAAAAAGTAAAACAAAACAAAACAAAAACAAAAACTAACGCACCTAATGTTACAAAGGTTATATCAATAAACAACAGCCAACAAATTGCACACCAAAAAAATAACAACAACATCATCATCATCAGATTGACCATCCAAGTACTAATTCTATCTGCTTCTAATTTTAACCCTCAAAGAAATCATTTTGGAAACCATTAATGTTTGTATATATTTTGAATTAACGGGCATTTTGATCATTTGTTTTCTTTTTCCGTGTATCTACTGCCTTTGAGACGTATTTTGCAAGTGAGAGGATAATATTTTCGTCATTTGATGTTAAGACACTGACCAGGTCTTTCCTCTTTGCTGCAGCTGTTTTAAAGAGTGTACAGTTTTCCCGAACCTCCTCGTATCCTTTGCAACTGAACATGAAATGGGCAGGGGGACAGAGACAGAGAGAGATCCAGACAGACAGATTGACAGGAAAGGACTGAGGGAGGGACACACACACACACACACACACACACACACACACACACACACACACACACAGAGACAAAGGAGCTCGTACAACAATAGAAAGATAAACAAGAATCTTTTGAACATTAGAACTGTCATCGTCAACAATATTAATTGTAACACACACACACACACACACACACACATACACACATGGACACACACACAAATCACAAACAATCCAAAGACCCCTAACTCTCTCCATACGAACGGCGAAAGAGACGACGTTAACAGCGTTTCACCCCAATTACCATCATCAAAATATTGGAAGCGGAAGGCTCTTATACTGAAGAGGTGAATGTTGACAAAGATACCACAATTCTGGCGACAGAAGCTAAAGGTTGGGTCATTCAGACACCCACTGGACATCCGAGGGGTCTGTGTAGAGGAGAAGAGAGGACTGGCCGTACTGAGTGAGCTAACCTTCCGTTATCTTACCTGATCTTTCGTTGTCACAGCGACAGAGAAGTGATGGTCACTATCACTGACCACCGTCCATTTTATACCTGCTCGAGCGGACGTGCAGCACGAGACAACGCCCTGGGAAGCTGGGCCACGCCGTGTGCTTCCCAGTTGTGTGACGTGTTCTGTAAAATTTTCAACTGGTCTCTGAAGGACTGCTCTGTCCCCAGCATCTGGAAAAAATCTACTATCTGTCCTATCCCCAAGAAAAAGAACCCAGCCGCACTAAATGATTACCGTCCTGTTGCCCTGACTTCAGTAGTGATGAAATGCTTTGAAAAAATTATTCTCCGACATCTTCTTTCTTTCACTGAACAGCAGCTTGACTCTCTTCAGTTTGCTTATAAAGCACACAGAAGTACTGACGATGCTATCCTAACTTTCCTTCATAATGCTTTCCTTCATTTGAATAACACGGGATCTTTCGTTCGTATCCCTTTTGTTGACTTCTCTTCTGCTTTTAACACAATACAACCTCATCTCCTTGCCCTCAAACTGCTAGGCATGGATGTTGATCCGAAGCTTACTCTTTGGATAATAAGTTTTCTTCTCAATAGAACTCAGTCCGTCCGCTTTCATTCTGCCCACTCTTCTCTAAAATCTACTTCTACTGGTGCACCCCAAGGTACAGTGCTGTCCCCTGTTCTTTTTACACTGTACACAAATGACTGCAGACGCACGGAGGAAACTCCTGTCATAAAATATTCTGATGATTCAGCAATTGAAGATCTGTCCAACTCTGATGCTATTTATTTCAGTGAAATTAAAAAGTTCTGTTCCTGGTGTGAGAAAAACTATCTGGATCTCAACGTATTGAAAACAAAAGAAATGTTAATAGATTTTCGGAAAGACCCCTTGCCTGTAGCTGACCTTGTTATTGATGGTCAAACAGTGGAGAGGGTCAATGAATATAGATATTTAGGGACCATCTTAGACAATAAGCTGACTTTTGACAGAAATGTTGATTCCATTCATAAGAAATGTCAATCTAGAATTTTTTGTTTACAGAAGCTTAGAAATGTTGGTATAAATTCAAATATTCTTCAAAGTTATAATCGATGTTGTATCGAGTCTGTGCTTACAGTTTCATTTATGTGCTGGTATGGAAGTTTGGGAGTGAGGAGTAAGCGTGTTTTGAACGATGTCATGAGTGTATGCAGTAAAATTGTGGGAGTGAAACAAGCTAGTATGCAAGAGCTGTATGAAAGTCGAGTGGTTAAAAAAAGCAGGCAGATAGCAACTGACGACACCCATATTTTAGCAAAGTATTATGAGCTATTGCCATCAGGACGACGCTACAGAACTTTTAAGTTGAAATCCAGAGCTCTGAAGACTTTTATTCCACGTTCAATCCACCTTTTAAATTCTTGAGAACTGTGTGTGTGTGTGTGCGAGCGCGCACTCTCATGTGAGACGTGTGAAAGTCCGTGCATGATAGGCTGTACCTTGTTCTAGTTGTGGTGTGTGTGTGTGTGTGTGTGTGTGTGTGTGTGTGTGTGTGTGTGTTTACTGAGCTTAAAACGTGACAATTGGTTATAATGAATGTGCAATATGTAGGAAGAATAATGTGCAATATGCAGGATGAATGTACAATGAATATGTCTAATGCTAACGTCCATATTCTAAATATATTTCTGTTTAATAATTACGATGTAATAATTAATTGCAATGTTTTTAAAAGCGAATATGTGAAATGCTTTTATTTGAGAACATATGTTTATTACTCTTGTTTAATCAAGTTATCTGCGTGTGTGGGGTGGGGGGGTGCGGTGCGGGTGTGTGCTGATTATCTGGTTGTGGTTTTCCGCAATTCATCTTTATTCTTATCTTATCTGTCTATTATAATCAATGTGCAGTATAGTAGGCTATGTTTATAATTATATTCAAATAATGTTTCTTAATTCTTTCTGTTTTTTTACATTAAGAATACTAGTTATTACCTGCAGTGTGTGGATGTATGTATGAAACGATGTATGTGATATTTTTTATATTTGTATCTTCGTAATATTTGTTGGGGCTGTTGTTGGCTTTTACAGTTATGGTCCCCATGTTGTTTACTTGTCTATGTTGTGATAATGCACCTGACCAAATTTCTCCAGTTGGAGATAATAAAGTTATTCTTATCTTCTTATCTTATCTTCTTATCTGCACGTGACGTTGTGTTGGTCAGACTATCGTCCCTGTTTCTGTGACCTACATCTGGACAGTCAGGTCGGAGATTGGTCACACACACACTGGACCTCTGAGGACACTGTCCATGGAATCAGGTGGGGAGGTTAGCAGCTGTTCTTATGGGGAACAGATCACACATGCACCACACACACACACGCGTACGCGCACACACACATAAAGAGAGAAAGAGAGAGAGGGAGGGAGATTCAGACAGACAGATGGACAGAGAGAAAGTAAGTGAGGGAGAGAGAGAGAAAGAGAGAGATATATATATTCCAACAGATGGACAGATGGACAGAGAAAAACAGAGAGAGAGAAAGAGAGAGAGAGAGAGGAGACAGAGAAAGGGGAGAGAGAGAGGGGAAAGAGGGGGAGAGAGGGAGGAGAGAGAGAGGAGAGAGGGAGAGAGGGGGAGAGATGGGAGAGAGAGAGGGGGGAGAGAGGGAGAGAGGGAAGAGAGAGAGGGGGAGAGAGAGGGGGAGAGAGGGGTGGAGAGAGAGAGGGGGAGAGAGAGAGGAGAGAGGGGGGAGAGAGGGAGAGAGGGGGAGAGAGAGGGAGAGAGAGGGGGGAGAGAGAGAGGGGGGAGAGAGGGGGAGAGAGAGAGGAGAGAGGGGGGGGAGAGAGAGGAGAGAGGGGGGAGAGAGGGAGAGAGGGGGAGAGAGAGAGGAGAGAGAGAGGGGGAGAGAGAGACAGAGAGAGAGAGGGGAGAGAGAGAGAGAGAGAGGGGAGAGAGAGGAGAGAGAGAGAGAGAAATACCAGATACAGATACAGAATATTATCTCAAGAAGAGAAATTCATGCGTGGTGTACGCTACATAAACAATGTATGGTATGAACACACAAAAGGAACAGAATGTTCAGATGCCAAGTTAATGTGGGACTTCACAACCATGAATACCCACTGATCACAGTCATTCAATGTCAGTGTAAATGTATACATACACAAAAGAAAATATGCACAACTGCAAAGTCAATATAAGCATCACATAAAATAATCACAGTCACACACATGCATGAATAGATGTCATACAAAACTAAAACATAGACACGGTTAAAACCAAGCTATTTAGCAGTATTTAAAATCTAATACAAAATATCAAGTACACACATACGTACACATGCGTACACACACACACACACACACAAGATAACCACCAAAGAAACGCCCATCACCTCTCTATTATGTGATCGGGTCTGTCAACGTCAACATCGGTTACAACACCACACAGAACCATGGGCGACATCAGAGATCCCGGTCGTATAAAATCTCCACGCCTATTTCTCTGGAAACTCGTTTGCCTTGAGAGCTTACATACGTACCTTGCATTCTGTACACTGACAAAGGTGAGGCTACGACTTGCAAGTGACTAGTACTGTATTTTATTTTTATTATTATTTATTTATTTGTTTTATTTTTTTAATGGATTTTTTTTTCTCAAGGCCTGACTAAACGCGTTGGGTTACGCTGCTGGTCAGGCATCTGCTTGGCGGATGTGGTGTAGCTTATATGGATTTGACCGAACGCAGTGACGCCTCCTTGAGCTACTGAAACTGATCATTGAAGGGTTTAGGTTTGTTTGTAAGATTTTGATGTGTGTGTTTGTGCTACCTGCCCCCCACCCCTTGTGTGTGTGTCTGTGTGTGTGTCTGTGTGTGTGTGTGTCTGTGTCTGTGTGTTTTATTGTTGTTTTTGTTTTTGTTGTCGTCACTGTTTCGAACATGTACAGAGCATAGATTGTGGCCAGTTGTGCGAATGAACGAGAGAGAGAGGGAGAGACAGAAAGACAGACAAACAGAGAGAGAGAATGAGGCGAAGAAGAGAGCGTTGTTTCTTTTAAGGGTTT
The DNA here is from genome assembly GCF_041734735.1 of Babylonia areolata. Lineage (NCBI taxonomy): Eukaryota > Metazoa > Mollusca > Gastropoda > Neogastropoda > Buccinidae > Babylonia > Babylonia areolata. The sequence goes on from NC_134903.1 coordinate 25,948,968, forward strand.
AGCATACGAAAAATTATAGGTGTCCCATATTTTCGGAATAGGCGACTGTATTAATGAATTCCATGTTTAATCAATAAATGCTTTCCACAACACGATCAACGATACACAGGAAAATCGAATTTTGCTGTCTCACTCAAGAAACAGAAACCAGTTTCATTTTCCTTTGAATTACGTCAGTATAGAAAACGCTATACAAATTGGCCGACATTATGGCTTCATTATTTGAGATCTCTTTGTTTTCTCCCGACAATGCCAAATGATCTTCTTCTTCTTCTTCGTTCGTGGGCTGCAACTCCCACGTTCACTCGTATGTACACGGGTGGGCTTTTACGTGTATGACCGTTTTTACCCCCGCCATGTAGGCAGCCATACTCCGTTTTCGGGGTCCAAAAGATCTATAAAAGGAAAGGAAATGTAAAGAGATGGAATGAAATGAAACGAAGCAAAACAGAATAAACAATAAGATAAAACAATCAAATACAAACTGAAGCAAACAAATCATATCAATGTAAGATGAAAAATAAAATGAATCAGTTTCAGTTCAGTTTCAGTAGCTCAAGGAGGAGTCACTTCGTTCGGACAAATCCATATACGCTGCACCACATCTGCCAAGCAGATGCCTGACCAGCAGCGTAACCCAACGTGCTTTGTCAGGCCTTGAGAAAAATAAAATAAAATAAAATAAAATAATGAATCAAAAAAGAGGAAAGTGAAATAAGATTTGTACCATGACATGATACAAAATATATAATGAAATGAAAGAGAATGAAACAAACATGAAAGGTAAGATTTATTTATTTTATCTGTCACCAGTTCCTGTGCTCTATCTGTGTGTGTGTGTGTTATCTTCAGTTTAACGTCTATTCACTATAAGTGTTTTTAGACGGAAAGGAGTAAAGAAGTGGATAAAGGAAAGGGAATGCATGTGAATATTAGTGTAAAAAAAATATTCATGTTATGTAACAGAGGAAAAAAGAAAAGAAAAAAAAAGATGTGTGTGTGTGTGTGTGTGTGTGTGTGTGTGTGTGTGTGTGTGTACGCGCGCGCGCGCGCGTGTTTGTATGTGTATGTG
>NC_134903.1:25962539-25982539 GCF_041734735.1 Babylonia areolata
GCCTTGCCTTGCCCTGCCCTGCCCTGCCCTGCCTTGCCTTACCCTGCCCTGCCCTGCCTTGCCTTGCCTTGCCTTGCCCTGCCCTGCCATGCCCTGCCTTGTCTTACCCTGCCTTGCCCTGCCCTGCCCTGCCTTGCCTTACCCTGCCCTGGCCTGCCCTGCCCTGCCCTGCCTTGCCTTGCCTTGCCCTGCCCTGCCCTGCCCTACCGTGCCGTGCCTTGCCTTACCCTGCCCTGCCCTACCGTGCCGTGCCTTGCCTTGCCCTGCCCTGCCCTGCCTTGCCTTACCCTGCCCTGCCCTGCCCTGCCCTGCCCTGCCCTGCCCTGCCCTGCCTTGCCTTGCCTTGCCTTGCCCTGCCCTGCCCTGCCCTACCGTGCCGTGCCTTGCCTTGCCCTGCCCTGCCCTGCCCTGCCTTGCCTTGCCCTGCCCTGCCCTGCCCTTCCCTGCCCTGCCCTGCCCTGCCGTGCCGTGCCGTGCCGTGCCTTGCCTTGCCCTGCCCTGCCCTGCCTTGCCTTGCCTTGCCCTGCCCTGCCCTGCCGTGCCTTGCCTTGCCCTGCCCTGCCCTGCCCTGCCCTGCCCTGCCCTGCCCTGCCTTGCCTTGCCCTGCCCTGCCCTGCCCTGCCCTACCGTGCCGTGCCTTGCCTTGTCCTGCCCTGCCCTGCCTTGCCTTGCCTTGCCTTGCCTTGCCTTGCCCTGCCCTGCCCTGCCCTGCCTTGCCTTACCTTGCCCTGCCCTGCCCTGCCCTGCCCTGCCCTGCCTTGCCTTGCCTTGCCTTGTCTTGCGTTCTGGGGAGTGTGTTTCACACAGAAATTTGGCGGTTTCCCAGTGAAGGGCCAACAGGGCCAAGCCAGAAGAATCCTGGTGGCAGAAGCCAAAGGCGAGGAGTTCAAATTCAACCAGGCCTTCCTGACTCTGAACGCCGAGAATGCTACCAACACTCCAGTTGAGACGGACATCGTGGGTGAGTTTTTATTACGGGTGGGGTGTGGGTTTGGGTGAGTGTGCTGGGGGTGGAGGTGGGGGTGCGGCTTCTTATACGTGTGTGTGTGGGGGGGTGGTGGTGGTGGTGGTGGTGTTGGGAGGGAGGTTTGGAGTTGTGCGCGCGACCTCCCATCTGCCATTGGGGTGTCTTCGATTTGATTTTATGTCCATTCAGTTAATTCAGTATCCGCTCTAATGTATTCATTTGCAATAAGCACACCAATGGTGTTGTTAGTGCTCTGTCCAGAATTTCTATTTCTTTTCTTTTAATTACGTACAAGAAAAACGATGACATGCCGTCCTTAAAGCCAAACAAGCGTTCAGGCAACTAACTGGGATGATCCAATTTACTGTTTTGAATTTGGAGCCTCAATGAAATAAAACGTTGATAATACGGAAATACGGCTTAATCGGGAAGACTTAAAACTTATCATTGGTATAAGTGAATCTCTCTTTCTTTCTTTCTTTTTTTTATTTTTATTATTATTTTTTTACTATGTTTATTCCAAATTTGATATTGACACAGTATTTCGAGAGAAAATGAATTTCTTAATTGGAGTTTACCATGGACACACAGACAGACAGACAGTCGGATACATAGACAACTGAACAAAGTAAGAGCTGTCTGATGAACAGTTTCTTCACTGCAGTGGAAATTAATTTACATCTTAGTCCTTTGTGAAAATCTATGACTGACAGACCAGGAGACATAGTTTGCCTTTAGGAACCACCCCAACGCCAACTGTCCTAAACCTATCTTGACCGTGAGAGTTGGGAATGTAAACTTGGGTAAGACACTCTCCATAAAAATCAAATTCTAGCCCAGATTGTCAAGACAGCAGTTGCCTCCTCTGCTGTTCTGATGGTCATAGTCGGACAGAACTATCATACAGCCAGCAGGTCATTGAACTCAACTGTACCATTCCCTCCCTCCCCCACCACCCCACCCCTGCACCACCTCCCTCCCGCACCCCTCCCCCCCCCCCCCCCTTTTCCAGGTCAAATCCCAGAGTGGCTGGAGGGATCTTTATACCGGAGCGGGCCGGGAATCTTCAAGATCGGAGACAATGTCATGAAGCATCTGTTCGACGGCTTCTGCGTCCTTCACCGCTTCCACGTGACCCGAGGGGGCAAGAAGGTCACCTACACCTCGCGCGTCCTTGACACTGACACCTACGTGAAGTCGGTCAAGGCCAACCGGCTGGTGGCCTCGCAGTTCGGGACGTACCAAGCTCCTGACCCGTGTAAAGGCATCTTGGGGAGGTGGGCGTTTGTTTCCTCAGGCTTCGTTGGTGTTGGTGTTGGTGTTGTGGTGGTGGTAGTGATTATCATCGTCCTCGTCCTTATGAATATCGTCGTCGTCATCGTCATTATCGTCACCAACACTAGGATAATGTTCATCTCCATCATCTTCATCTGTTTCTCCTTTTTCAACGTCTCCGACGTAATCATCATCATCATTGTAATGCATTCTCTCCACTAGTGGATGAAAAACAAGGGCAGGTAAGAACTAAACAATCCTTCCACTATTTGAACAATTATTTTCCAAAACACTAGAAAAGAAAATGTAAACAGAAATCCCTTGAAATGCTGCACGTGGGGGGTGGGGGTGGGGGTTATTTGAATCCTCTTTGTGGGAGAGAGCCAGTTGCATGCCTGATATGGCTGCAGTTTCGTTTCCTATGGACTCCTCGGATATATCGGCACCGGAAGTAAGCAATCATGGCACGTGATCCCAGAGACACCAGACGTAGTTCAGTGGTGTTCTCAGTCATAGCGGGGAAAATCCACAATCCACTGACTTCCTAAAACAGCAGATGGAGGATTAAGTACAGAATTACGGGGTGAAAATATATCATATACACTTTTGGTTTCTCAATGAGGCGTCACTGCGTTTGGACAAATGCATATATACTACGTCGCATCTGCTTGGCAGATGCCTAACCAGCAGCACATCCCGACGCGCTTAGTCAGGCTTGGAGGGCGCGCACATTTTTATGTAAATGTTTATGTACCTATCAGAGTGGATTTCTTCTACATAATTTTACCAGAGGACACCTCTCTCGTTGCCATGGGTTCTTTTGCAGTGTGCCAAGTGTGTGCTGCACACGGGACCTCGGTCTACCGTCTCATCTGAATATCTAGAAGCTCAATTTGATTTTTCAGTCAAACTTGGGAGTAAGGGCGAAGGCGGGATTCCAGTTCATATTTTCACGGACATTGTATTTGCAGATGAGAGCCTTAACCATCCTACCATCTTCTTTCTCTGTCTATGGATAGATAGATAGATGTGTGTGTGTGTGTGTGTGTGTGTGTGTGTGTGTGTGTGTGTGTGTGTGTGTGTGTGTGTGTGTGTGTCCCACAGACTGATGACGTTCTTCAAGCCCAAGGACCCCGAGGAACTGACGGACAACGTGGCGGTGAACATCGTGCCACATGGGGACAGGCTGTACGCCTTGACAGAGACACCTTGGCTCGTGCACGTCCACCCCGAGACCTTGCTCAAGGAAGGCAGGGTTAGTCTGCTTCACTGCATGGCTGTAGTAGTAGTAGTAGTGGTGGTGGTGGTGGTGGTGGTGGTGGTGGTTCTTGGTTTGTATGAGTCCATTCTCAGACCTTGCTCAAGAAAAGCGGGGTCAGTCTGCTTCAGTTCCATGTCTTTTGTCCTATAAGATTAAGTATAAGTCCACATTTAATCGGAGTACCTTACATAATTTTGTATTACATAAAAAAAATTGTTCCTTTTACTGTGTGTAACTTACATGTCTTTTATTCTATGGAACTGAGTTTAAGCACACGTCTTTTGTCTCACTCTAACGTAACGTATATATCTTTTGTCTTATAAGCTTGAATTTAAGTCCCCTTTAACGTGTGTGACTTACATGTTTTTTGTCTCATAAAGTCGAGTTTTAGTCCACTTTAACGTGTGTAACTTTATGTCTGTTGTTTCATAAAACTGAGTTAGTCCCATTTAACTTTAACTTACGTCTTTTGTATCACAATTTGAGTTTAAGTCCCCTTTAACGTGTGTAACTTACACATAAGTTTTCTCATAAAATTGAGTTTACGTCCCATTTAACGTGTATAAATTACATGCCCTTTGTGTCATTAAGTTGAATTTTAGTCCCCTTTAATGTGTGTAATTTACACGTCTGTTTAACAGAAATGACTTTAAGTCCCCTTTCACGCGTGAAACTCGTGATGTATTTTATGCCATCAAACTGGGTATAAAAACTGAATCTTAAACCCCTCTAAAGTGAGTATCCTGTACGTCGTTTTGTCTAATAAAAATTTTGGTTCAGAAATCGATATTTTAGGTCCCCTGACCGACACATGACCACTCTGTTTATTATGTCCGGACAGGAGAATCTGACCGACAGGATCGCTGTGCACATGTCCACGGCACACCCCCACTTTGACCCGGAGGGCAACATGTACAACCTGGGTACCGCCCTCAACCCTCCCCACAACTACAACATCGTCAGGATTCCGCCTCCCCTCGCTGACAGCCCTGGTGAGAGAGAGAGAGAGCTGGGAGAGAGAGAGAGAGAGAGAGAGAGAGAAGTGGGAGGGGGGCAAGACAAGACAAGACAAGACAAAATTCTTTATTTCGAGGATAATAGATAAGCACTGGTGTGCTTTTTTTTTCATCCAGTCCCCGCCCTGAATAGGGTCTACATTACACAATGCTAAATAAAATGAAAACAAGCATGGTGTTAGTAGAAATACATAACAGAGGAGAAAATCAACAAAATTGTCAAAACAACAACAACGAAACACACACACACACACACGCACTGACTTACTCATTCACTCACTCACACATGGCATACAGGCACAAGCATGGTGTTAGTAAAATGCACAAGAAACAAGAAAGGCAAGGCCTTTATGACTCACTTGTGATACCCTTTAAAAAAATCCAAGCTTTTTATGTATTGAGTATAATGCATTTACTGTTATATTTATATTTTTTGTATTATCTAAACTTGGCACTTTGATCTGATATTCGACCCAACCAAAGATCTATCATTAACATCATTTTTTGTTCAAACAGGAACTTCTTTTGCTAAGCGTGGAAGTTTTATTTATTGCAAACGTTTTGGTGTAGGCAGTAAAACAAGGGAAATTACTCTGCTGGGGAACTTAGTTTGCTTTAAACTGATTTTTCTCATCTTAAACATTACATTTTGAAATTATACTCAATACATAAAAAGCTTGCATTTAAAAAAAAAAGTGCATCACAAGTGAGTCTTGAAGGCCTTGCCTCTCTTGTTTCAAAATGTAATGTTTAAGATGAGAAAGATCAGTTTAAAGCAAATTAACTCCACTAGCATTACATAGTAATTTCCCTTTTTTCTAACTGCACCAAAACGTTTGCAAAATAAATGAAGCTTCCATGCTTAGCAAAAGAAGTTCCTGTTTGAGCCAAAAATGATAATAATGACTGCTCTAGCTGTTGGGTCAGAATATCAGATCAAAGTGCCAAGTTTAGAGAATACAAAAAACATAAATATAACAGTAAATGCAGTTTGCATATAATTAGGCTTCATTCTTTATTTTTTTGTGCCCATCCCAGAAGCGCAATATTGTTTTAAACAAGATGACTGGAAAGAACTGAATTTTTCCTATTTTTATGCCAAATTTGGTGTCAACTGACAAAGTAGTTGCAGAGAAAATGTCAATGTTAAAGTTTACTACGGCCACACAGACACACAGACACACACACACACACACACACACACACACAGAGAGACAACCGAACACCGGGTTAAAACATAGACTCACTTTGTTTACACAAGTGAGTCAAAAAAAGGAACAAAATGAAAGAAACACACACACACAACACACACCACACAACACACACACAGACACAACACACACAGACACAACACACACCACACAACACACACACACAACACACACACACACTAACACACACACACACACACACAACACACACCACACAACACACACCACACAACAGACCAGAATGAGGGATGAAGGGCGGGGGAGGTTCTCCGTCAACCATACACATTAGACAAACAGTATCATTAAAATAAACCACCAATCAGACGCTCAAGCAGTCGCTGGTGCCGAGCTGCTGGCTTCGCTGACGTCACGCTGGAAGTTCTCCATTGGCTACAACCACAGCTTCGGCATGTCACGTGACCATTTCGTCATCCTGGAGCAGCCAATCACAATGGGAAGTTTCAAGTTCCTTACGAGGGACTGGCGAAAGGCGGCCACCTACGAGAACTTCAAGAAACACCCTAAGGAAGAGGTAAAGATGTTTATTAGTTAGTTAGTTAGCTGTGTGATTGATTGATTGATTCATTAATTTATATTAATTAATTAATTAATTAATTTATGTATGTATGTATGTATGTATGTATGTATGTATGTATGTATGTATGAATGTATGTATTTGTATATTCATTCATTCATTTACTTACCATCTACGACAACCATAGGAATCACCCAGAGAAGATGTACATTTAATCAATCAATCAGTCAATTAATTGATTAATTAATCGAATTATTACCAATTAATTAACATTAATCAATCAATCGATCTTTTTTTTTTAAATAGAAAGAAGGGTTTAATGAACACATAGATGAATATGTGATGGGATCACATTAACCACTTATTCATTCATTGATGTTTTTAGTGCAGGAACTGCTTTTTTTCATAAAGAATTTGAAATGATAAATTTGTGGCAGTGTTTTTTGTGTGTATCTTAATGTGCATGTTGTAATGTTTTACTGTGTAATGAATCAAGCTGCTGTGTTTTATCATTACTTTCGTGGTTTTTGTTCAGCTTAACTAGTTTACTTTTTTCACTTCTTGGTTTCAACCTTCTTCATCTTTATAATTATGTGTGTGTCAAACTCTGCTAAGGGCTGTGAGATTGTGTTGTTTGAGTGACGAGATTTTGGATGTACACGTAAATTTCCAATCGGATTAAAAAAAAAAAAGTGTGGTGTTATGTGGGGTTCTGTTGTATCGTATAGTATCGTATTGTATCGTATCGTATTGTATTGGATCGGATCGTATCGTATCTTATCGTATTATATCGGATTCTCCTCCAAACAGCTGGTCTTTCGCGTCATCCGGCGTTCAGACAACCGAGAGGTCAGCGCCAAGTACCGCGCGGAGGCGGCCTTCACCTTCCACTTCGTCAACTGTTTCGAGGACCAGAGTCAGCTGGTGGTGGACTTCACAGGTTACAGAGACCTGGACGTTATCGACGAACTGTACCTGCGCAACCTGGACCGCGAGGGTTACGCGAGGTCCACGGCCCACTTCCGGAGATACGTGCTGCCGCTGTCTGTGGACCAGGTGAGCTCGTTATTGTGTTAGTCCCCTTTAATTCACGTGTGTAACTTATGTGGATTTTATTTCATGAAATTGAGTTTAGGTCCCCTTTAAAGTGTGTTTATCTATTTAAAAAAAAAAAACACGAATTTAAGTCCCCTTTAACGTGTGTAACTTGCGTGTCTTTTCACATAAAGTGTGTAACTCACATGGCTTTTATTTCATGAAATTGAATTTGAGTCCCCTTTAACGTGTGTTACTTACATGTCTGATATCATAAAATTGAGTTTAAGTCCCCTTTAACGTGTGTTACTTGCATGTCTTATCTCATCAAATTGAGTTTAGGTCCCATTTAATGTGTGTTACTTGCATGTCTTATCTCATCAAATTGAGTTTAGGTCCCCTTTAACGTGTGTTGCACATCTTACCTCATAAAATTGAGTTTAGGTCCCCTTTAACGTGTGTTACTTGCATGTCTTGTCTCAATAATTGAGTTTAGGTCCCATTTAACGTGTGTAAGTTACATGTATTTTATCTATGAGAAAAATGAGTATAAGTCCTCTTGAATGTGTGTAAATTATATGGCTTTTATTTCATGAAATTGAGTTTCAGTCCCTTTTGACCTGTGTTACTGACATGTCTTTTGTCATTCAATTGATTATAGCTCCCTGTTCACCTGTGTAACTTACATGATTTTTAATTGATAAAATTGAGTATAAATCTCCTGTATCGTGTGCAACTTTCTTTCTTTTTTTTATTTTTTTTAATCTTTTTTTATTTTATAAATCTCATAAAATATGGTTTAAATCCCATTTAACGTGTGTTTAAGTCACGTGTTTTTCATCTAATAAAACTGTGTTTAAGTCCCCTTTAACGTGTGTAACTTACATAGATTTTTTTTGTCTCATAGAATTGGGTTTAAGTCCCATTTAACAAACAAACAAACATTTTGATCAGAACAATGTGTATAACTTACACGCATTTGATGTCACGACGCTGTGATGCGCGTGCGCGCGTGTGTGTGCTGGCAGGTGGAGGATGGGGTCAACCTGGTGACCTTGACCTACACCAAGGCCACCGCTGTCAAGAGAAGAGACGGTACCATATTTCTGACCCCTGATTACATCATTGAAGGTACATGACGTCACTTTGACGTCACTTTGCGGGTTTACGTATGAAAAGATGTGCGCGTCTATATATAAATGCTGTGTGTGTGTGTTTTGTGAGGCGACAACTGTTTGTGTTGTGAGTGGGAAGACTTTGGCCTAACTTGTGTGTGTGTGTGTGTGTGTGTGTGTGTGCGTGCTTGCGTGTGTGTGTGCGTGCGTGTGTGTGTGTGTGTGTGTGCGTTCGCGCGAGCGCGCGCGTGTGTGTGTGTGTACATGTGTGCGTGCGTGCGTGTGTGTGTGTGTGTCTGTGTGTCTGTGTGTCTCTGTATGTCTATGTTTGTGTATGTGTGTGTGCGTGCGTGCGTGCCTATGTATGTTTGTGTGTGCGAGCGTGCATACGAGCGTATGTGTGTGTGCGTATGCATGTATAGATATATATATATATATATATACATATATGTGTGTGTGTGTGTGATAGCTAGAGACAGACAGGCAGCCACACAGACAGCAGTATAGACAGCCAGACAGCCAGAATGTGGACAGACCATACATGTGAACCGTGTGTTCCACAGGAGGGGTGGTGATGGAACTGCCCAGGATCAACTATAAGAAAGTGAACGCCCAGAAATACCGATATGTTTACGGAACCCGTATTTTTGCTGACAACCCCAAGGTATGCTTCAATTCCAGTTTCAAAGAAGTGTGTGTACGAGCGCGCGCGTGTGTGTGTGTGTAATCATATCTAATATGTTATAAATATAATCATGAGAAGACGTTAGCTGAAAATACTACAACTGCTGCTGCTGTCTTTGACGGCTCAACATCAGCTGCCTTCAACATACGGAGTGGAGTGAAACAGGGTTGCGTCCTGGCTCCCACACTGTTTGGAATCTTCTTTGCTGTGATGCTGAAACACGCATTTGGTCCTCCAGCTGAAGGTATCTACCTCCGAACCAGGACAGGTGGAAAGCTCTTCAACCTCTCCAGACTAAGAGCCAAGACTAAAGTCCAGCTGAGGTGCCTGCGTGACTTCCTCTTTGCAGACGACGCAGCAGTAACCGCCCACTCAGCCGAGGACCTACAGCAGTCATGACTTGCTTCAGCGATGCCTGCCTAGACTTCGGGCTTACCGTTAGCTTGAAGAAAACACAGGTCATGGGACAAGATGTGGACTCTCCCCCAGCCATCAGCATCAATGACCATGAACTTGATGTCGTCCACGACTTCGTTTATCTGGGCCCAGCTATATTAGACACCCTCTCACTTGACGCAGAGCTCAACAGGCGCTTCAGAAAGGCAGCTACCACCATGACCAGACTGACAAAGAAAGCATGGAACAACAGCAAGCTGACTGAGCACACAAAGATCGAGATCTACAGAGCCTGCGTCGTGAGCACCCTCCTGTAAGGCAGCGAGTCCTGGACTTTACGTGCCCGACAAGAGCGAAAGCTCAATGCTTTTCACATGCGTAGCCTCCGACGTATTCTGAACATCACCTGGCAGGACAAGGTCCCAAACAACACTGTCCTGGAAAGAGCTGGATGCACCAACATGTACACGCTGCTGAAACAGAGACGTATGCGCTGGCTCGGTCATGTCGTGCGCATGGACGACGGACGGATCCCTAAAGACCTCCTCTACGGAGAACTTGTGCAGGGAAAACGTCCCACAGGCAGACCACAGCTGCCATTCAAAAACGTGTGCAAGAGGGACCTAAAAGCCTTGAACACCGACCAGAACAACTGGGAAGCAACAGCCCTTGAACGGTCAGCCTGGAGACAGACTGTGCAGAAAGGTCTTTCCAAGTTCGAAGAGACACTCGCTCAGCAGCATGAGGAAAAGAGAATGAGAAGAAAGGCTGCAGCCCAGGCAGACAGACCAGCGTCAGACTTCATCTGTGCCCTCTGCCACAGGGACTGTCATTCCCGCGTCGGACTGGCCAGCCACACCCGACGCTGTACCAGAATAAACACCTAGAGCGCAACTCCATAGTCTTCCGAGACTGAAGGATGCCTACATCAGCTGCTGCTGTCACAAGTACTAGATATACTGCCACAACTATTACTACTACTACTACTACTACTACTACTAACTTCATTTCGTTTCGATTTCCCGGCCTTGTCTTTTCTATACTGTTTTTATTTGCTTTTGTATCTATCTATCTATCTATCTATCTATCTATCTATCTATCTATCTATCTATCTATCTCATTTTAGTTCCTTTGCTGATATTTTTATTTATTTGCTTATTTACCATAATTTATGTATTTATTTGTTTGGTTATTTGTTTATTTATTTCGTTGTGTCGGATATTTACATGTTATTCATTTATCTATTTACTTATTTATTAATCTATTCGGCTGATTTGGAGCCGTACGATAAGCGTTGTATAGACGCACGTCCTGATTTTTTTTTTATATCATTATCATTGTTGGTAGAAGTAGTACAAGCAGTAGTAGTAGTAGCAGCAGCAGTAACAGCAATAGTAGTAGTAGTAGTAGTAGTAGTAGTAGTAGTAGCAGCAGCAGTGGTAATAGCAGCAACAGTATCATTGTTGTAGCTGTATTATCAATAGAAATCATTTACAGCTTAGTCTTTTGTGAAGGACTATGGCTTTCAAACTAGGAGGCAAATTTGCACTGGCTCTTAGCGCTGCAGCCTTGTGGGCCAGTTGGCCTTTGGGAACCATCCCCAACGCCGACTGTCCTGAAACCCTCTTGGCCGAGAGAGTGTGGATGTAACTTGGGCAAGACACTCTCCACCATAATCGAATTCTAGCCCAGATAGTCGGGACAGCAGTTACCTCCTCTGCTGTTGTAATGGTCATAGTCGGACACGACTGACTATCATATATATATATTGTTATCATTATTCCCTTTCTCTCTCCATCACACAACAGCTGGTGAAGTTGGACCTGGAAGAGAAGAAGGAGTATTCCTGGGTGCCAGAGGACGGCTGGTTCACTGGGGAGCCTGTCTTTGTGGCCAGCCCTGGGGCGACACGGGAGGACCAAGGTGATACAATGAGCAGGAAAGGCAGGAAGGAAAGAAAAAAGGAAGGAAGGAAGGAAGGGAGGAAATAAGGGAGGGAGGGAAGGAAGGAAGGAAGGAAGGGAGGGGGGAAGGAAAGAAGGAAGAAAGGAAGGGAGGGAGGAAGGAAAGAAGGAAGGAAGGAAGGGAGGAAGGGAGGGAGGAAGGAAGGAATGGAGGGAGGGAGGAAGGTAGGAAGGAAGGGAGGGAGGAAGGTAGGAAGGAAGGGAGGGAGGAAGGAAAGAAGGAAGGAAGGGAGTGAGGAAGGAAGGAATGGAGGGAGGGAGGAAAGAAGGAAGGAAGGGAGTGAGGAAGGAAGGAATGGAGGGAGTGAGGAAAGAAGGAAGGAAGGGAGGGAGGAAAGAAGGAAGAAAGGAAGGGAGGAAGGAAGGAATGGAGGGAGGGAGGAAGGTAGGAAGGAAGGGAGGGAGGAAGGAAAGAAGGAAGGAAGGGAGGGAGGAAAGAAGGAAGGAAGGGAGGGAGGAAGGGAGGAAGGAAGGAAGGAAGGAAGGGAGGAAATAAGGGAGGAAGGAGGGAAGGAAGGAAGGGAGGGAGGAAGAAAGAAAGGAAGGGAGGAAGGAATGGAGGGAGGAAGGAAAGAAGGGAGGAAGAAAGGCAGGGAGGAAGGAATGGAGGGAGGAAGGAAGGAAGGAAGGAAGGAAGGAATGGAGGGAGGAAGAAAGAAAGGAAGGGAGGAAGGAATGGAGGGAGGAAGAAAGAAAGGAAGGGAGGAAGAAAGGGAGGGAGGAAGAAAGAAAGGAAGGGAGGAAGAAAGGGAGGGAGGAAGAAAGAAAGGAAGGGAGGAAGGAATGGAGGGAGGAAGGAAGGAAAGAAGGGAGGAAGGAAGGGAAGAAGGAAGGAAAGAAGGAAAGAAGGAAGGAAGGAAGGAAAGAAGGAAGGAAGGAAGGAAGTCTACCTATCTATCTACCTATCTACCTATCTATCTATCTATCTATCTATCTATCTATCAATCTGATAATACGCACATTAAAGATCCTGTAATCCATGTCAGCGTTCGGTGGGTTATGGAAACAATAATGTACACAGCATGCACACTCCCGAAAACGGAGTATGGCTGCCTACATGGCGGGATAAGTATACAAAACGGTCATACACATAAACTGTTGCATATCCGTCTGGTAGTGGGTGTGTGTGCCTGAAATATAATTGAATGACAGAGGAAACGAATGATGAGCGCCAAATGGCAGCCGTCAGTCGGCTCTACCCAGGTAGGTAGCCTCTTGTGCAAATCATCCTGGGCTTGTTTAGTGCATTGAGTTTGGGTTCCGACCGAGGATAGGCGATGTATAAGTATCTATATAATTCATTCGTTCATTCAAGGATGTAACTGTCTTCGTAGTTAGCCCTGGGGAAACACGACACGACCGAGGTAAAGCAGTGAGCGTGGAAGGAAGGAAGGAAGGATGGAAGGAAGGATGGAAGGAAGAAAGGAAGGAAGGAAGGAAGGATGGATGGAAGGAAGGAGGAACGAACGAAGGAAGGAAGGAAGGAAGGAAGGAAGGAAGGAAGGAAGAAAGGAAGGATGGAAGGATGGATGGAAGGAAGGAAGGAAGGAAGGAAGGAAGGAAGGAAGGAAGGAAGGAAGGATGTTACTGTCCTTGTGGCCAGCTCTGGGAGGATCCAGGCAACTAACGTCACATGGAAGGGATGAACAGGGAAGAAAGGGAGGAAGACAGAATGATGGAATGAAAAAAAAAAAGGAAGGAAGGAAGAAAGTAACTCTGTGTGTGTGTGTGTGTGTGTGTGTGTGTGTGTGTGTGTGTGTAATGATGGATACTTGTGTGTGTGTGTGTGTGTTCGTGCGTGTGCCTCTGTTTGTGTGTGCGTTTTCTTCTGTGTGTGTGTGTGTGTGTGTGTGTGTGTGTGTGTGTGTGTGTTTTCTTTTCTCTCTGTGTGTGTGTGCGCCTCTTTCTGTGTGTGTGTGTGTGTGTGTGTGTGTGTGTGTGTGCGTGTGTGCGTCCGTGTGTGTGTGTGTGTGTGTGTGTATGTGTGTCCCACCGTGCAGGTGTGGTTCTGTCACCTGTGCTGGCCACCCGGGAGGGCCTGAGGTCTTTCCTGGTCATTCTGGACGCTGCCTCCTTCCGGGAGCTGGCACGTGCAGTCGCTCCACAAGGGGTCAGGATGCCCGTGACCTTCCACGGGAGTTACGTGCCGCCTGGAGACAGCCACGAGTAGAGGCTGTGCACCGGATGTTGTTTTTTATTTTAATACTTTTTTTTTTTTACTTCTACTACTGTTAACTGTACCAGTTGAAGACAGTTTTGGTCACCAAAATGTCTGTGTGTTTTCACTGTTGTGTCTTGTCTTTTCACTGTTGTGGGGGTCAAGATGTCCGTGACCTTCCACGAGTTACATTTTATACAAATTTTTGTGTCCTTTATTTTCTTTTCCCTTTTTTTATTTTTATTTTTTATTTCATTTCATTTTATTGTATTTTATTTTACTTACTGTACGCAGTTTTTGTCCCCAAAAATGCCTGTGTCCTTTCACTGTTGTGTCTTTTAACTGTGTCTTTTCACTGATGTGTCTTTTCACTGTGTCTTTTCACTGTGTCTTTTCACTGTGTCTTTTCACTGTTGTGTCTTTTCACTGTTGTGTCTTTTCACTGTTGTGTCTTTTCACTGTTGTGTCTTGTCTTTTCACTGTGTCTTTTCACTGTTGTGTCTTTTCACTGTTGTGTCTTTTCACTGTTGTGTCTTGTCTTTTCACTGTGTCTTTTCACTGTTGTGTCTTTTCACTGTGTCTTTTCACTGTTGTGTCTTGTCTTTTCACTGTTGTGTCTTTTCACTGTTGTGTCTTTTCACTGTTGTGTCTTTTCACTGTTGTGTCTTGTCTTTTCACTGTTGTGTCTTTTCACTGTTGTGTCTTTTCACTGTTGTGTCTTTTCACTGTTATGTCTTTTCACTGTTGTGTCTTGTCTTTTCACTGTTGTGTCTTGTCTTTTCACTGTTGTGTCTTGTCTTTTCACTGTGTCTTTTCACTGTTGTGTCTTGTCTTTTCACTGTTGTGTCTTGTTTTTTCACTGTGTCTTTTCACTGTTGTGTCTTGTCTTTTCACTGCTGTGTCTTGTCTTTTCACTGCTGTGTCTTGTTTTTTCACTGTGTCTTTTCACTGTTGTGTCTTGTCTTTTCACTGCTGTGTCTTGTCTTTTCACTGTTGTGTCTTGTTTTTTCACTGTGTCTTTTCACTGTTGTGTCTTGTTTTTTAACTGTGTCTTTTCACTGTTGTGGGGGTCAAGATGTCCGTGTTTGTGTCTTTTCTGGTTTTTGGTTTTTATTGTACCAGCTGAAGGCGTGTTTTTTCCCCTCAAATGTTAGTGTCTTTTCGGGCAGCTCTCCCCAGGGAGAGCGCGTCGCTACACTACAGCGCCACCATTTTTCTTTTGTTGCATTTTTTCCTGCGTGCAGTTTGATTTGTTTTTCTTATAGAAGTGGATTTTTTCTACAGAATTTTGCCAGGAACACCCTTTTGTTGCCGTGGGTTCTTTTACGTGCGCTAAGTGCATGCTGCACACGGGACCTCGGTTTATCACTCCACTTATCTATGGTTTCTCCTCTGCAACAGGAAATCTTTTACAGCAGTCTTTTGTGGAGGACTATGACTCTTAAACTAGGAGGCAAAATTGCACCGGCTCTTAGTGCTGCAGCCTTGGGGACTAGTTGACCTTTGGGAACCATCCCAACGCTGACTGTCCTAAAACCCTCTTGGGCAAGACACTCTCCACTATGATCAAATTCTAGCCCAGATAGTCGGAACAGCAGTTGCCTCCTCTGCTGTTCAGCACAGAGGCAAAAAATGACTGTGGGGTGGTGTTTATTTATTTATGTTTTATAATCTATTTCTATATTATCTTTTACACACAAATGTGTGTGCCTCTTGTGTCTCTTGTCTTTTTGACTGCACCAGCAAAAATATTTTGTCCCAAAATGTTAGTATTTCACAGCGGCATGAAATAAACTGAGTGGTGTTTTTGTTTCACACAAATGTTTGTGTTAACCCCCCCCCCCCCGCCCTCCCCCCTCCCCCCCAAAAAATCCCCCAAAACAACAACAACAACAAAACAACTGAACCAGTTGGACATCTTTATATTGCAAATGTTTTCATTTTTTGTTTTGTTTTTCTGGTTAGTTACCGACAATGGCAAGAAACAGATTGTGGACATTTTGTGTGTGTGTGTGTGTGTGTGTGTGTGTTTGTTACACGCCAATATTTCTGCTTTTTGACTGTTTGCAAATTATCGAACACACAGCCAGTGGAAATAGGAGAGGAATGTTGATTTTGTCCCTAAATGGTTCGGTCTTTTTTTTGTTCTTTCACCTTAGAAGTGATACAAAGCAGGAAGATACAAAGTGGAACAGTGTCCCTCATTCGTCAGTGTCTTTTCACTGTGGGTTTAGAAGTGATTGCACAGTGGAACGAAATGAAACGAAAACTTTTACACAAAAGAAACGTCTGATGTGTTTCGTTTTCATATCATGTGTGTGTGTGTGTGTGTGTGTGTGTGTGTGTGTGTGTGTGTGTGTGTGTGTGTGTGTGTGTGTGTGTGATATTTTGCGTGTATGTGATTATATGTATGTATATATGCATGTATGTATGTGTGTGTTCGGTACATGTATATATATATATATATATATATATATATATATATATATATATATATATATATATATATGCATATATCTGTATACATCCATCTATCTATCAAATTATATATTTATGCATGTGTGTGTGTGTGTGTGTGTGTGTGTGTGTGTGTGTGTGTGTGTGTGTGTGTGTGTGTGTGTGTGTGTGTGTGTGCGCGCACGTGTGTGTGTGTGTGTGTGTGTGTGTGTGCGTGTGCTGAAAGGAATGTGCAAACTGAGCGGAACCCATTCAAAGGACGATGACTGTAGGGAGACGCGTCACACAGAGAGTGAGAAGAAAGAGGGGGGGAGGGGGGACATACACCCCTACCCACACACACACACACACACACACACACACACACACAACACGATCGCGCGCGCACAAACACACACACACACACACACGAACACACACACACACACACACACACACACGGTCGCACACACACACATAATTATACGTACACACACACATACACACACACACACACACACACACACACACACACACACACACGCACACGATCACACACACACACACACACACACATAATTATACATATATACACACGCGCACACACACACATACACACACGCACGCATGCACACACATATGCACACACTCGCACACACACTCACACATATGATCACACACACACACACACACACACACATGATCGCACACACACAAACATAATTATACATATATGCACACACGCACACACTTACACACATACACACACGCACGCATGCACACACACATACACACACTCGCACACACAAACATACACACACACACACACACACAAACACACACGCGATCAAAAGCAGCAGTCGCACGCCAACCCAAGCAGAGCGAAATTAGGTCACGGGAGGCATGCAATTTACAGTGATTCACGTGCAAATTCTGAAAGTGCTCACTGTGCTTTTGCCAGCTCTTTGTTCCCCAAAACCTTTCTCTCTTTGAACAGCGTCTTCACTCAGACTGGCTTTTTGGGGGCGAGGGTTAAAAAACAACAGCACTGGACAACTCACTCAGGTCAGTTGAACACACGTCTGGTAAAGTCCCAAGTTTAGCATCCTGAATTATCGCATCTTTTTAAATTTTTGAGCAAGTATGAAACGGTATCACCATTAGTTGATGTTGTAACCCATTTTTAGGTGGATTTCGACTCTTTATTTTGGGCGTTATTTGACTCAGTTTCAATGCCGATTCAGTCACTTTACTAACATGCCAGCATCTTGCTTTTTTTTTCCGTTTTTTTGTCCCACAAAAATTGGTGCAATGATTTAGGATGCAGAAATTGGACATTACCTTTTATTTCGTGGATACCTTATTTATTTTTTACAAAGTCTGCGTCACGAATTCAGCAAGTGTAGTTGAGGCGATAGTAGGGTCGATGTGGAGTGATGGCCTAGAGGTAACGCGTCCGCCTAGGAAGCGAGAGAATCTGAGCGCGCTGGTTCGAATCACAGTTCAGCCGCCGATATTTTCTCCACCTCCACTAGACCTTGAGTGGTGGTCTGGACGCTAGTCATTCGGATGAGACGATAAACCGAGGTCCCGTGTGCAGCATGCACTTAGCGCACGTAAAAGAACCCACGACAACAAAACGGTTGTTCCTGGCAAAATGCTGTAGAAAAATCCACTTCGATAGGAAAAAGAAATTAAAAAAAAGTGCACGCAGGAAAAAATGCAAAAAAATGGGTGGCGGTGTAGTGTAGCGACGCGCTCTCCCTGGGGAGAGCAGCCCGAATTTCACACAGAGAAATCTGTTGTGATAAAAAGAAATACAAATACAAATGTACAACTCAAGGCAACACGTTTTACAACTGTCCATCAGTTTCAGCTTCTCAGGGAGACGTCACTGCGTTCGGACAAATCCATACACGCCACACCACATAGGTTAGGCAGATGCCTGGCCAAGAGCGTAACAAACCCAACGCGCTTTGTCAGGCCTTGAGTGAATGCAAAAATAAATATTTTTGTACCTATCAGAGGGCTCAGTAACTGTGCAGCATCGTTCGCAAATATTTACGTAAAAATATCCTATGGTCTATTTGCAAACGACGCTATTTTGCAGATTCCTGTCAAAACTGACGTTCTGATCTGTCACCAATATGCTTTCTTGAATTCTCCCAGCACTGGTAATGCGCATTCAACATACCCGATCAAATCAACTATTTCAAGCTTCCCTTGATTTTGGGATTTTGAGAGCACATTTGTAACCTTGGTCGGCAGTGGTGCGCGAAGAGAAGAGCGCGGAAATAGCCAGAAATAGCTGATGTTTGACTGGTTCTTGGAAATGGATATTCATAAATGTATTAGAAAAAGGTCAGAGAAAACGTAAAATTGTGAAATGCACCCGTTAAGAACGCTTGGAAGTGGTGCGGTATACGAATCGTTCGCAATTTCATGCTGTTCGCAATTACGCCTACCTACCCTACAAAGCACTACGCTACACTACATTATGCTACACTACAATGCAATGCAATGCAACAGCCTGACAAAGCGTGTTGGGTTATGCTGCTGGTCAGGTTAGCAGATGTGGTACAGCACATATGGATTTTTCCGAACGCAGCAACACCTCTTTGAGTAACTGAACAACACCACACAACACCACAACACAACACAGCACGAAACACATTTTTGAAAGTCGTGATCGACTATGACCAGAACAGCAGGGGAGGCAATCGCTGTCCCAATTAAAATTTTGGGCTTGAATTTGATTATAGTAGAGAGTGTCTTCACTCTCTCGGCCAAGAGGGTTATAGGACAGTCGGCGTTGGGATGGTTCCCAAAGGCCAACTAGCCCCCAAAGCTGCATCACTAAGAGCCAGTGCAACCTTGCTTCCTAGTTTGAGAGTCATAGTCCTTGGCAAAAGACTAAGCTGTAAATGACTTCCCACTGAAAAGGAGAAACCATTAGAAATACAGCTCTGACTTTGCTGTTGGCCCAGTTGTAAACTTATGCAACACAGTGCAATGCAACACAATACATGCAACGCAATACAATACAATGTCTGTTGAGATAATACAAGTGATTGTGATTCAGCTGTACAGGTCCCGTCCTGAGGTGTAGGAAGGGACGACATGAGAACCCCCCTCTCACCCCTCGCCCCCACCCCCGTCTCCATCGCACCTCGGATGTGACGAGAGCAAAGGACAGCGATGCAGCAGCAGCTGAGACGGTTTGAGCAGGTTGGTGGTTCAAACCTCATGAATGAAAGCTGTGTGTGTGTGTGTGTGTGTGTGTGTGTGTGTGTGTGTGTGTTTTTCTTCTACTACTACTACCACTTCTCCTCCTCCTCCTCTTCTTCTTCTCCCCCTCCTCCTCTCTTCTTCTCCTCCTCCTCTTCTTCTTCTCCTCCTCCTCTTCTTATTCTCTTCCTCCTCCTCGTCTTCTTCTTTTCCCTCTCCTCCTCTTCTTCTTCTCCCCCCTCCTCTTCTTCTTCTCCCCCTCCTCCTCTCCTCTTCTCCTCCTCCTCTTCTTCTTCTCCTCGTCCTCCTTCTTCTCCCCCTCCTCCTCTCCTCCTCTTCTTCTTTCTCCTCTTCTTCTCCTCGTCCTCCTCCTCCTCCTCTTCTTCTCCTCCTCCTTCTCCTCCTCCTTCTCCTCTTCCTCCTCATCTTCTTCTCCTTCTTCTCCTCGTCCTCCTCCTTCTTCTTCTCCTCCTCGTCCTCCTCCTCCTTCTTCTCCTCCTTCTCCTCCTCCTCCTCCTCCTTCTTCTTCTTCTCCTTCTCCTCGTCGTCCTCTTCTTCTTCTCCTCCTTCTCCTCCTCCTCTTCTCCTCCTCCTCCTCCTCTTCCTCCTCCTCTTCTTCTTCTTCTTCTCCTCCTCGTCCTCCTCCTCTTCTTCTTCTCCTCCTCCTCCTCCTCCTCTTCTTCTTCTCCTCCTCGTCCTCCTCCTCCTTCTTCTCCTC
>NC_134903.1:25985039-25992539 GCF_041734735.1 Babylonia areolata
CGTGTGCATTTGTGCGTGCGTGTGTGTGTTTTCATTTGTGTGCGGGCGTCGGTGTGTAGTAGAAGTACTAGCAGCAGCAGTAGTAGTTGTAGTTGTAGCAGAATAATTTGAACTTGTGAAATAAGACGGTGTGTGTGTGTGTGTGTGTGTGTGTGTGTGTGTGTTTGAGAGAGAGTGAGTGTGTGTGTGCGTGTGTATGCAACCGCATTGTGCGTGCTTATTTGTGTGTGTGCGCGCAGGCGTATGTCTGTGTGTGTATAAGCTTGTGTGTATGTGTATGCAGGTAGTTTGTGTGTGTGTGTGTGTGTGTGTGTGTGTGTGTGTGTGTGTGTATGTGCGCGCGTGTGTGCTCTCCTATAAATACAGTGAAGACAAATGCTAATGGGGATTGTGGCTTGTACTGTCGTCAGAAATGAGTTGAAGAAAGACTTGTGTAAAGGACAAAGATAACAGAAAACGTGGCGCGATTCTGAACGTTACAATATTATATTAGTTTATCGGTCCACCACTTTGACAACTGTGTTTTCAGTACAGCTTGAAATCTTCGGTCGTGAGATTTGTTCCTTGTGTGAATTTTGAGATAGTCTTCTACAGTAAACTGTTCTGGTCTGTTTTTTTTTTTTTGTTTTTTTTTTGCTTGTTTTTCCATTCGGTTTATTCATTGGCGGCGGTTTTTTTGTGTTTTGTTTTTGTTTTGGTGTGCTGTATTTTGTTTTTTCGATCTTATATTTGTGTGTGAGAGGAAGCGGGCACACTGTAATGAGACTGATTGGTGAATGCAGTGGGTGTCAATGTGCTGAAGGCACGGTAGGAAGGGTGGTTTGATTGCTGTAGTTCGTTGACTCGCCGTTTTCTTTGTGAGTTGTTGTTGTTTCCTCTTCCTTCCTTCCTTCTTCCTTCCCTCTTTCTTTCTCCCCTCCTCCCTCCCCTCCCCTCCCCTCCTTCCCTTCCTTCCTTTTCACCTTACTCACCGGTTTACCCAAGTCTTCCAGTTAAATTTTTGAAGGTATTATTTTCTGGTTGCAAACGCGAAGTCCTCGGTTTGTGAAGGTTTTTCTTAGTAAGTTATACAGCACGTGCACTGTTCTTTGAGGTTGCTTTAAGTCATGACGATGTTCAAGTCAGACAACTCTCCTCCATTTCCACAAGCCAACATCTGGCAGAATGTCACCACATCCTCCTCCTCCATCTTTCTCCCCACCACCCACACCACCAACACCACCAACACCAGCGCCGTATTTCTCCCCGACGGGTGCGTGTTGAAGCGGGTGTCGGCCTTCCTTCCCTGGGACAACGAGGACAACATCGTGTCCAAGGACGTGGACACCATCATCAACGTGCTCTTCTCCGGGGTCTTCCTGCCGATGCTGTTCCTCGTCTCCTCCTCCACCAACGTGGTGAACATGGTGGTGTTCTTCCGACACGGGCTGGGGGAGCGGATCAACGTGTGTCTCTTCACCCTCTCCGCCCTGGACCTGCTGTCCGTGACCGTGGCTTACGGCTTCAACAGTGACGTCCTGTACATGTTCCTCAAAGGCCGAGCGGGCAGTCTAGGTCCTGCCGTGGTGTTCTTCGTGAGGACCTTCCTGGTGAGCCTCCACGCCTTCATCGCCGCTTCCCAGGTCGTGTCCAGCGTCATCGCTTTGGAGAGGTGTCTGTGCATCACGAGGCCTCTCCTCGTCAAGCGGCTGCTGTCGGCGAGGAAGACCGCCGTGTGTCTGTGGACTGTGGTCGTGGCGGTCGTGGGCGGAAACTTCGTCGCTGACGGTCTTCGCCTGAGCGTCATCTGCATCTACGACGCCCAGGACGGGAGCAAGGAGCTACAGTTCTTCCCCAGCCAGTTCTATCTCAGGAACCAGCACGTTGTGGACGTGTTTGCGGGGATCATTTACGGCTTGTCGCTTCCGCTGGTGTGTACGGTGAGTGTGACGGTATGCACGGTCATCACGGTGGTGAAAATGAGGGAGATCTCCCAGTGGAGAGAGACCTCGGCGTCGGCTTCCGGTTCCGTGACGGCGCGTGACCTGGCGCTGACCCGGATGATCGTGGGCACGTCCACCCTGTTCATCGTGTGCATCGTGCCCTCTGTTCTCTTCCGCGCGTCGGCCTTCATCGTTCCGGAGCTTCGCCTAGGAGGCCGCTACGAGAACCTGCACGCTGTCTTCATCCGCTTCTACCAGCTGGCGTCTGTGGTCAACTGCTCCTTCAACTTCTTCATCTACTACAGCTACGGGAGCAGGTTCAGGCAGAGTGTTCGCGAGCTGTTCCCGAGGTGCCGGTGTCTCCGTGATGGGCGGGATAAGCTTGGACAGAGGGCTTGAAGGAGAAGAGTGGGGGAGTCGTTTCCATACATGGCGCGTGATGCTTTGACTGAACTGTGGTGCAGAAAGTCGTTGGGGAAACTACATAGAATGAAGGAGTGGATAAATGGATGAAGAGAAAAGTTAGATAGATAGATAAATGAATAGATGAATAGATAGATAAACAACGCATAATGAATGAATAGAATGAATTAATGAAGTTGTGTGTGTGTGTGTGTGTGTGTGTGTGTGTGTGTGTGTGTGTGTGTGTGTGTGTGTGTGTGTGACAGACGGAGAGAGAGAGAGGACACAAAACCCACGTTTTTATTCAAGGAGAACTGGGAACTCGAAACTTTTTTTTTTATATTATCATTCAAGGATGAAGATTTTAGGCATGGCCCATTCTTCCAATCTGTCCTTGCTAATCTACATCAGTTACAATAGCACATATATATTTAATGAAAAGGGGAGAAAGAGAGAATTTAAAGAAAAAGGACAGGGAGAGAGAGAGAGAGAGAGAGGAGATCAGAACTCAACGATCTTATTCAAGGAGAAAGAGAGAGAGAGAGAGAGAGATCAGAACTCAACGATCTTATTCAAGGAGAAAGAGAGAGAGAGAGGGATCAGAACTCAACGATCTTATTCAAGGAGAAAGAGAGAGAGAGAGAGAGAGAGAGATCAGAACTCAACGATCTTATTCAAGGAGAAAGAGAGAGAGAGAGAGAGAGAGATCAGAACTCAACGATCTTATTCAAGGAGAAAGAGAGAGAGAGAGAGAGAGAGAGAGATATCAGAACTCAACGATCTTAAAGGAGAGAGAGAGAGAGAGAGAGAGAGAGAGAGAGATCAGAACTCAACGATCTTATTCAAGGAGAAAGAGAGAGAGAGAGAGAGAGAGATAACTCGACGATTCTATTCAAGGAGAGAGAGAGAGAGAGAGAGAGAGAGAGAGAGAGAAGAACTCGACGATTCTATTCAAGGAGAGTGAGAGAGAGAGAGAGAGTGAGTGAGTGAGTGAGAGAGAGAGTGAGAGAGAGTGACACGTGCACGTCAGTGACACCGGAGATAGGAACGCATAAAAAAAACTCCAACAAAACACACACACACACACACACACACACACACACACACACACACACACACACACGAGTATTGTTGGGGCTGAGATACCGAAGGAGTGAGGGTGTAAACAACGCATTCTTTGAGCGGTGCTAATTGGAATGCCAGGTACACTGATAATGTCTGCACTGAGGTCACGCAGCAAGACCTACACACAGATGTTCAACCATTCCTGTCTTAAGACGACAGCGAACAGAGTGGAAAAAAACAACAGAAACAAAGGCACAACTGAAGGGAAACACAAGAAAAACAAACTCAATGAAAGTCAAAGCAATCAATGAACACCACAACCACCGCCATTATTTCTTCCCCACTGCTGTGAAAAGAGGTAACTGGTTCTTCGAACAACAGAACACTTTGTAGATAAACATATGGAGGAGCTAGGGTGGTTTCGTGAGAATATCTATTAAAAAAAAGTTAACTGCAGGCGAGAACGGAGGATCGAAAGTCTTTGTGTCTTCTCTGGTGTTCGTGTGTATGTTTTGCCAGTCTTTATGAGCTGTTACGATCGGCTTCGGATCCACTCTGTTTACGCATACCCAGATTCAAACACTCGACTGTTGGCCGCCGTTCTTTCTCTGTCTTTGGACCTTGCAATTGGAATGAACTTCCTCTTTCGCTTCGTCAAGTCTCCACACTCAGCTCTTTCAAGTCTGGCCTTAAAACCCACCTCTTCCCATATAGCCTCCCTTCCCTGCCTCTAACTTGTCTTCAGTTTCTACAGTTTTAGAGTTATGCATACGTATGAATGACTGGTGCGAAAGCCTTTTGATTTGTCTCTGCACAAGATTCAGCGCTATATAAATACAATTATTATTATTATTACTATTATGTTGAACGCTTTGTAGCAGAAGGTTTTCAAGTGATCGAAGTGCTCACAATTTGCCTTCGGTTAACGACTTCAGTGATGTCCATTCCAAGTCCAGTCTCTGTCTGAAAACTGGTCTCTTTGAGTTGTGGAAACGGGCTTTGTTGGGTTTTAGTCTCTCTTTGAAACAGTCTTCCTGAGCCCATGTCTGGATCTTGCCCTCGTACGTACTGTCGGGTCTGTTCATAAAGGGAGAGAAATCAACCATGAATATTGAAGCGGCGCTAGCCACTGACACAGAGTTTGCTATGGGGTGGGGAGGGGGAGAGTAGAGGGGATTGGGGGAGGGGAGGGGAGGGGGGCGGGGGGGTTCGTTAAACCTTGAGACTATGTCGGTGGGGATGGTGGGGAGGTGGGGGGGGGAATGGTTTAGTTGAACCTTGAGACTATGTCGGTGGGGGCGGTGGGGGGGTGGGTGGGGGGGGGGAGTGGTTTAGTTGAACCTTGAGACTATGTCGGTGGGGGCGGTGGGTGGTGGGTGGGGGGAGTGGTTTAGTTGAACCTTGAGACTATGTCGGTGGGGGCGGTGTGGGGGTGGGGGTGGGGGAGTGGTTTAGTTAAACCTTGAGACTATGTCGGTGGGGGCGGTGGGGGGGTGGGTGGGGGGGGGAGTGGTTTAGTTGAACCTTGAGACTATGTCGGTGGGGGCGGTGGGGGGTGGGGGGGAGTGGTTTAGTTAAACCTTGAGACTATGTCGGTGGGGGGTGGGGGGGGGGGGAGTGGTTTAGTTAAACCTTGAGACTATGGCGGTGGGGGGGTGGGGGGGGGGGAGTGGTTTAGTTGAACTTGAGACTATGTCGGTGGGGGGAAGTGGTTTAGTTAGATGAGACAGTCGGTGGGGGCGGGGAGGAGGGGGGGGAGGGCGGGGGTCGGTGGGGGGGGGGGGGGGAGTGGTTTAGTGAAACCTTGAGACTGTGTCAGGGGGAAAGTGGTTTAGTTAAAGGTGACACAAAGTGAATTGATTCTATGGCTTACATAGATAGATAGTTATGGCTCGTTGAATACTTTTTTTTTAAAGCTAATAAATGTGTATCTTCAGGAAAACAACAACAAAACTTGATCTAAATGTAATTCCTCCAGCAGTCACAAACACCATTTTCTTTGATGTTGTGACGTCACAAACACGGAAACCCACTTTCGCTTTTGGCTGACTTGCGAAGCAGATCGAAACGAATTCGAAACACACACACACACACACATGCACGCACGCACGCACACACACACACACACACACACACACACACACACACACACACACACACACACACACACACACACACACACATTTTCATTTTCGTTCGTGGGCTGGGACTCCCACTTCACTCGTATGCACACGGGTGGGCTTTGATGTGTATGACCGTGTTTACCCCTGCCATGTAGACAGCCATACTCCGTTTTCCGGTGAGGGGGATGTGGGGGCGGGGGGTGCATGCCGGGTAACTTATTCTTCCCACAACACACCGAACGCTGTCATAGATTACGGGAGCTTTAACGTGCGTATTCGACCTTCTGCGTACGAATGCACACGAAAAAGGGTTCAGGCACTCGCAGGTCCGCACATATGTTGACCTGGGAGATTGGAAAAAAAAATCTCCACCCTTTACCCACTAGGCGCCGTCAAGTTACCAAGATTCGAACCCTGGACCCCCAGTTTGAAAGTAGTATCTTTAACGTGCGCGTATTTGACCATCTTCATGCGAATACACACTAAGGAGATCGGGAGAAACGCAACAACAATCCTCCACCCTTTTACCCACCAGGCGCCTTGACCGGGGCTCAAACCCGGAACCCTCAGATTGAAAGTCCAACGCTTGAAGCACTGGGCTGATGGTCCCCGTCAGCAGACCGTTGTGGACGGGAGGAATGCAGCGCTGTTCCGTGCTCAGCTGTACAGTGCAGTGCAGTGCGGCACAGCACGGCACGGCGCAGTACGGTACAGCGGAGTACAGCACAGCACAGCAATGTACGACGGAGTACGCAGAGTGCAGCAATGTACACACAGCAGAGCACAGCACAGCACAGCACAGCAAGGTGCATCATAGCATAGAGCAGCAAAATAAGCATAGCACAGTGCAGCACAGCAAAGTACACACAGCACAGCAAGTAAAGTACACACAGCACAGCAAGGTACACACAGCACAACACAGCAAAGTACACACAGCACACAACACAGAACAGCTAAGTACATCTCAGCAAAGTACAGCACAGCACATTACACTAAAGTACACACAACAAAGCACAGCAATGTTACAGCAAAGTACACACAGCAAGGTACAGCAAGGTACAGCAAGGTACACACAGCAAAGTACACACAGCAAAGGTACACACAGCAAGGTACACACAGCAAAGGTACACACAGCAAGGTACACACAGCAAGGTACACACAGCAAGGTACACACAGCAAGGTACAGCAAGGTACACACAGCAAGGTACACACAGCAAGGTACAGCAAGGTACACACAGCAAGGTACATACAGCAAGGTACACACAGCAAGGTACAGCAAGGTACACACAGCAAGGTACACACAGCAAGGTACAGCAAGGTACACACAGCAAGGTACACACAGCAAGGTACATCAAGGTACACACAGCAAGGTACACACAGCAAGGTACACACAGCAAGGTACACACAGCAAGGTACACACAGCAAGGTACATCAAGGTACACACAGCAAGGTACACACAGCAAGGTACATCAAGGTACACACAGCAAGATACACACAGCAAGGTACACACAGCAAGGTACATCAAGGTACACACAGCAAGGTACACACAGCAAGGTACACACAGCAAGGTACATCAAGATACACACAGCAAGGTACACACAGCAAGGTACACACAGCAAGGTACATCAAGGTACACACAGCAAGGTACATCAAGGTACACAGAGCAAGGTACATCAAGGTACACACAGCAAGGTACACACAGCAAGGTACAGCAAAGTACACACAGCAAGGTACAGCAAAGTACACACAGCAAAGTACACACAGCAAGGTACAGCAAGGTACACACAGCAAGGTACAGCAAAGTACACACAGCAAGGTACACACAGCAAGGTACAGCAAAGTACTGCATAGCACAATACAGCAAAGTACACACAGCACAGCAAAGTAGAGATGTGGAAGCAGAGGATGTGCTTCTTCTTTCTATCTTCGTCGCGGATGGAGAGGGGAAGATACCTATTTCCTCTCCTTATCCACTGTTCGTTTGTATC